>NC_051074.1:58563093-58863093 GCF_004664715.2 Peromyscus leucopus
CCATACCCTTACAAGAAAATGATAGAGAAAAATTTGCCTTCACAGCACCTAATTATAATAATTCTCAGCCAGTCAAGAGATATCAATGGAAGGTCCTCCCACAGGGAATGTTAAACAGCCCTACTTTGTGTCAATACTTTGTGCAGAAACCATTAGAGATAATTCGTGTAAAGTTTCCACAATCCATAATTTATCACTATATGGATGATATCCTATTAGCTGATCCAACGTTAGATACATTAGAAAGCATGTTTGAAGAAGTAAAAAAAGTTTTGCCTCGCTGGGGACTGCAAATTGCTCCTGAAAAAATACAAAGAGGAGATTCTATTAATTACTTAGGATATAAGATAGAGCTACAAAAAATTAGACCCCAAAAGGTACAACTAAGGAGAGATTGATTGAAGACTCTTAATGATTTTCAAAAGTTATTAGGAAGCATTTCCAACTTACTGGGTATCATGGGAATACCCAAAGATGGACTACAAAATTTGGCTAATACTCTAGAAGGGGACAAAGAATTAAATAGTCCAAGAGAATTATCAACCGAAGCTGAGAAGGAATTGGCTCTAGTAGAAAAGACAGTTCGAGAAGCACACGTGGATCGTGTGGATCCAGAACTTAAATGCATTCTTGTCATATTCCCCTCCAGACATTCCCCAACAGGTATTTTGATGCAGAGGGAAGATATTATATTGGAATGGATATTCGTACCACGTAAACCAAATAAAAAATTAAAGACGTATATAGAAAAGATCTCTGATTTGATTCAGAAGGGTAAATTAAGACTTCGCCAGTTGACAGGAATGGACCCAGCAGAAATTGTAGTACCGTTAACTAATGAGGAAATTTCATCACTATGGAAGATAATGAATACTGGCAGAGATCCTGCAGTAACTTTTTGGGAGAGATTAACAACCACTATCCCAAAAGCAAGAGAATAGAATTCATAAAGAAGACTGAATGGGTCCTTCCTCACATTGTATGACAAAAGCCAATTTCTGGAGTCCTCACATTCTATACTGATGCAAATAAATCAGGGAAAGCAGGATATAAATCAGGAGACTTAAGTAAAGTGGTACAAAGTCCATATAGCTCTGTACAAAAGGCAGAACTGTATGCCATTCTTATGGTACTGATGGACTTCACAGAACCCCTCAATATAGTCACTGACTCTCAATATGCAGAGAGAGTTGTTTTACATATTGAAACTGCTGAATTTATTCCTGATAATACAGAATCAACTTCATTATTCATACAATTGCAGGAAATCATCAGAAAAAGGGAACATCCTATATATATAACACATATCAGATCCCATACAGGTCTGCTAGGACCTTTAGCACAAGGTAATGATGAGATTGATCAGTTACTAATAGGTAATGTGCTAGAAGCCTCAGAATGTCATAAGAAATACCATGTAAATAGCAAAGGTTTGAAGAAGGATTTCTCCATGACTTGGCAACAGGCTAAGGATATTGTGGAAAAATGTCCTACTTGTTCCATCTATAACCAAACTCCATTACGTGCAGGGAGTAATCCAAAAGGTATACAAAGAAATGAAATTTGGCAGATGGATGTGTTTCATTTTGCAGAATTTGGAAGATTAAAGTATGTACATCATACCATTGCCACCTATTCAGGATTTCAATGGGCAACTCCTATGAGTTCTGAAAAGGCTGATTCTGTGATTACACACCTATTAGAAGTTATGGCCATCATGGGAATACCTGTACAAATTAAGACAGACAATGCCCCAGCATATGTCTCCAATAAAATGAGACAATTCTTTGCTTATTACAATATAAAGCATGTTACAGGTATACCACACAACCCCACAGGCCAAGCAGTCATAGAGAGATCCAATCAAACTTTAAAGGATATGCTAAATAAATAGCAACAGGTAACAATGACTCCTAGAAATAGACTGCATAGTGCTTCATTAACCTTGAATTTTCTCAATGCTAATGAAAAAGGAACAACAGCTGTGGAGAGACATTGGACGACAGACAAAACTCCTGAGCTAAACCAACCAGTTTATTTCAAGGATGTGCTGACCTCAGAATAGAAACCTGGATATGTTCTACGTTGGGGAAGGGGTTTTGCCTTTGTTTCTGCAGGAGAAGAAAAGCTATGGATACCAACAAAATTAATAAAAATTCGATTCGAACAGGAAAAACCCCTTGATGAAGAGAAGTAAAAGATCATCCACCAATGTGATATCTCTACAAGTTGTAAGAAAAATTTAACAATCAAAGGGTGGGGTAGGGTTCTGTTTTTGTCTTTCCAGGATAATGGAAATACCCCTCTTCCAAAACTCATAAGGCCTTGGATATCCGGATGTTTACAGCAGAAAGGAAGAATCTATTGGTACCAATCTACACATGGTAAAATCTCACTGTCTAACATCTATCTCTATCAATCTAGAAAAGTTGTGGTTCCAATTCAATTATAAGCCAAACTGGCTTTGGAGATGGAATTGGCTCACTCCTTCTCTAAACCCAAGCATATTGCTAAAAGAAAAGTTTGAGAGATTCTTCAGTCCCTTATCAGAAGAGCCCTCTGGTGTGAGACAGAAGGAAACCAATAAAAAGGGACCATTGTCTTCTAAATTCTAATTCTCTCCATGCTTACTCTTGATTTCTCAGAATCCTTTCTTACATGCTATGTCCTCTTTAAATCCAAACCTCCCATTTTTGATAATAAATAAGTTTTTCCAATAGCAATCTCAGAAGTCTCCAGAAAGAAGATGGGGCCCCAACAACAACTCTACCCAATCCAGAATGATGCCACGGTAACCATCATCATACTACACTTTTTGCCAGAACTTCAGACAATCTTACCCATTACTCTAAAACTTGCTGCAGAACCTACAGTTAGTCTAACTGAGATTTAACTATCTGAGCTTTCTCACAGTACCCAACAGAGATAACATCACCCCCTAAATGGCAGGAAGCAATTCCAAGAAAATGACGCCCCTTCTCCCTTAGGTTTCATAATTCTCAGGGTTATGGATGATGGTTATAGGGTTGGGGTGGAAGAAAATATTAGACTCAGTATTGTAAAAAAAAGGGGGGGGGGTGAGAAGAAATGGAACGGACAGGTATAAGATATGATGGTAAATCATTGTATATACTAGTAAACAAATTTAGTAAAATAGCAACCTTAGATAATTTGCACTGTAATTTGTACTGCTATAGATTCTTATATGTTGATACAAATATAAACTATTTTTATACTCCTGTTTAAGATAATTTGTATATTGATACAAATACAGAACTATATTTGTTATAATGTACATATATTTCTACTCTCATTTGAAACATTTTTATATTGATACAAATGTAAATTTATATCTGTCATACTTTATATATGCTCTACTTCTGTTTAGGATATTCAGTATATTGATATATATTTAAGATTATTATCATATTTCATATCGCACTATATATTCCTACCTCGGTTATAAATATCTTGTGTATTGTCACAATTTTGAAGTCATCGTTCTTCACCATACATTTCCTTATAGACTGTTTACCTTATTTACGTGAAGCCTTAGTCCTTAGGTTATTTCGGTAGATAAGACTTATAGATTTATAGTCACCTATGTTTGTCATCTCTATAGTTACGTAGTTAGGTTATCCAGATTTACAGATACATAGGTCAGATGGACAGGTAATCTTCAAACACTTCATAGACCTAGAGAATATGGCATTTAAATAACTTAGAATTCTGTTGACGTGAGACACAATTGCTCCTGGCTGCACCAATTGATCCTGAGAGAATGCTGGGCTTCTAAGACATTTCCATTCGGAAGTCTGTCTTCTTGGCACAAAATGGCCTACTGGGCAAAGAACTGCCCTTGCCTCGACTGTTGACAGTACGAATGCAATGCTGTCCTTTCTGGACAAGTGGGACACAAGGAAAGTGACCACTGTACTCTGCCAAGACAGGGTAAGATGGTCTTTCAGAAATCCTGCTTATGAAAATGGTCTGTCAGATACTCTAGGCCTGTAGCCAATTTGAATGCACCAACAATGCTGAGAAACATTAGGTGACTGTCCAGGCTGCCAGCTGTCTTAGACGTTCTCTGCTCACAACCCCGTTCACCTGGGAAGCTGTTCTGCAACACCAAGTTTGTAGGTGAACAGAGGAGGTCTGCACCTCAGACATCTGTGGTACCAAACCACAAAGAAATTTGTGTTAAGGAGATTTTTGCTATAAATTTATTATTTATTCAATATGAAAACACATTTCCATACTAGTGAGATGGGTATTCTTTATATTTACATACAGAATTCAGTCTTAACTATATGTTTGATATGGCGGGTTATAAATCCTACTCATCAATAAAGCTTTACACTGATAGATCACACAAAATGCCAGTGGTACTACAGAGCCATTTCAGGAACTGTTAGAAATTCTGTCCTGATCTCAGGCTGAAGCTCATCTAATGACCTTCTTGAGAAAACCTCTCATTTCATGTGAATGTGGGTGGGTTCGTGCACATGCACACATGTAGGGCACCGTGACACATGTGTGGATGTCATTCCCTCTCTCTACTGTGTGGGGCCTGGGCATCAAACTCAGAGTTTTGGCTAGGCTGCTCTGTCCTTAGTGGCCAAACCATCTCACAGTGGCCCCCATTTTACATTTTTTTTTTTTATGTAACAAGTCAGTCAGCGACTCAAATTGCAATTTAAAAAAATCAAATATTCGGACCGAATTCTCTCTAATGGCAGACCAGTTTACTACTTACATGCTGAGGAATGATGGCGGGGAAGTCTTTGTTGGAGCTGGGGGATGGGCTTGGTCATCTGAGCGCTTCACAGTGATCACACCCTGAAGTGAGATCCCCAGTGCCTACGTGAAAGACTAGGAGGGAAGGGCATGTGCCTCCCCCCACCCCCCACCTCTGTTCTACTCTTCATCGGTATCAGCTTGCCTAGTTTATGTCTCTCTGGTATAGTAGTTTGAAGGAGATGCCCTCCGTAGGTCTTGGGCATTTGAACACTCGGTCCCCAGTTGGTAGCCTTGTTTGTGAGGATTAGGAGGTGAGGCCTGACTGGAGGAAGTGTCTCACTGGGGACAGGCTTTGAGGTTTCAGAGGACTTGTACCTTTTGGAGGTAGTTCTCTCTGCTTCCTGCTTGGGGTTGAGAGGTGAGGTCTCAGCAGCTGCTACGGCTGCCCGTGGCTCGCTACTTCCATTCTGCCATCATGGACTCTCATCCCTCTGGAACTATGAACCCCAAATAAACCTTCTTCTATAAGTTGCCTTTGTCATGGTGTTTCATCACAGAAAAAGAAACACAACCAAGGCCTCTGGGCTCACTGGACAGCTGGTCTAGTTGAACCAGCAAGTTCAATGTTCTGTGAGAGATCTTGACTCAAACAAATAAGGTAGAAAGTAATTAAGGAAGACACCCGATGTAGACCTTTGTCCTACAAAGGCACACCCTCACACATACGTACACACTCACTTCTACTGTGCACAAAAATACATGAACAGGTATACGCACAGGCATGCCGAAAACGATTTTTTGTTTCTTTAAGAGCAGAAAACTGTGTCCCATAAGTTCTTGCAGTTCACAGCATACAGTAGTCTTGGATGTTTCAGGCTCTGTTCATTGGGTTTGTGTAGTGCAAGGCGTATGCTGTGCAAAGTGTGCGTGTTGTGTGTTTAAGTCAAGGCTGCAGTGAAGTCCCACGGTGCAACACGGGCAAGTGCAGCCAGAGGCACCTCAAGTCTGTTCCGTGCTTCATTTTGGAGTAAGTTCAGGTCATTCTGTGTTCAGCAGTCTTTTACTGCTGCTGAAGTTTCATAAGTCCAGACTCAGTCACATCGTCCCATATGGAACCACAAGCCACTGTTTCAGGGGCCGGGCCTGGAGTAAAGATTTGGGGAAAAAATTCTAAAGGAGATAATGAGTAAGTAAATTTTATCAAAACTGATAAAGTGATAAGAGCAAAAAAAAAGCAAAAAAAAAAAAACAACCCCAAACCCTCAGATTTATAAGAAATGTAATGCAAACCATAGCAAGATGTCATAATGAGATCGCTCAAAGCCAGTGATGAAGACAATTATTACTATTATTAATATTATTATTTTGGTTTTTTGAGACAGGGTTTCTCTGTGTAGCTTTGGAGTCTTTCCTGGAACTCTCTCTGTAGTCCAGGGTGGCCTTGAACTCACAGAGATCTGCCGGGCTCTGGCTCCCGAGTGCTGGGGTTTAAGGCGTGCACCACCACTGCCCGGCGATGAGGACAATTCTTAAAGGCTGTCAGACACCAGGTCAGGCGGCACAGGTCTGCAAGCCCAATGCTAGGAATGCTGAGGCAGAAGGATTACAAATTCAAAGCAAACCTGGACTGCATAGGAAGAACCTGTCTCAAAATGACAATTATTAACAATTATTAATTATTATTATTAACTAATTAATAATTATTAATCTTAAAATATAGAGAAGACAAAAAACAAATTATGAACAGAAAAACAATGATGAAACATACCCAGTTTTTCCTCAATAGGAATGTGACCCAGAAAACTGGAAAAATGTGTTTCAAAATCTTAAACCTAGAATTCTATCCTTAGTGGAAATGTCTTTCACAAAGTTGAAATAAGGACTTTTTTTTAGATACACGGTACTGAAAGGTTCATCAGTTGTGAATCTAGACTGAAAGAGATGAGAGAAGCCCGTCAGGCAGATGACCGCAGCTGGAAACTGCACAGACTTGTGAAGAGCACCCACTATGACAGCAGGCATGTAACTAGCAACCCGACTATCCATGAGGTACCCAGATTAAATATCACTTCTGGCTATGCCAGTGAGGGTGTTTCCAAATGAGATGAACACTGAAATCCACTGACTCAGCCATTAGATGGCTCTCCCCATTGTGGGTGGGCAACTTGCTTCTGTTCAGGGTTGAGCAGATAAAAGGGAGAGAAAGAGAGAACTCTTCTCATTGACTTCCTGCTTGCCTGATAGAAATAGTGCATCTCATCTCACCTTCTCAGCACGCAGACCATGATTGATGCCTTTAGTGTTCCAGCCTCTGGGTTTGTGTTGAAGTCAAACACTGGCTGTCCTGGGTCTCTAGTTTGCAGATGGCAAATTATGGGACTTCTTAGCCTCCGTAGTTGCATAAACTGACTCCCCATAACAAACCCCTTAGAGATGTTCTGCCTGTTCGGTGATTTGGTTTCTTTTTCTTCCTTCCTTTTCTTTCTTTTGAACCCCCTGAAAAGCACATAAGATTAAATACAAAAAACAATTTTTTCTTATTAGTTATAAAATTTAAAAGATAGTTGACTGCTCAACCAAGAATAATAACAATGCATTGTGGGGTTTATAACATTTGTAAAATGAAATGAAGACTAGCAAGAGCATGAAGCATAAAATGGGGGGGGGGGGACAAAGGCATGGCTGTACTGGACTCTGCTCCATTAAACAGTGCATTACTTTGAGGAAACCCATGATAAGCGAAAGTTGTTTGAGACCTATCAATGTGGTAAGCACTAGTACAAGACCTAGGTTATAGCTAGTATGCTGATAGATAAAATAGTTATAAACCTGCTGCCAGTACTCATACCAACATTATTTTTTGTGGTCAGGAATTTAAGAGCAGTTTGAAGAACACAGTCTCTCTCTCTCTCTCTCTCTCTCTCTCTCTCTCTCTCTCTCTCTCTCTCTCTCTCTCTCTCTCTCTCTCCCTCTCTCTCTCCTCCCTCCCCCCTCCGCCCCCCTCTCTCCCCCTCTTTCTCTCCCCTTCCCCCCTCTCCCTCCTCTCTCTCTCTATATATATTTATATATAGTGTGTGTGTGTGTCTCTGTCTCTCTGTTTTTCTGTCTGTCTCTGTCTCCCTCCTTCCCTCCCTCTCTCTCCCTCTCTTAGAAAATAAAGCCAATAAGACCAGTACTGAGAACCTAGGATTATTAGGTCTATAGGGAAAGAGGTAGTTCCTGTTCTGAAAACTTATTTTTTCTCTCCACTGCCTAGGACAGAACTTTACCTGGGAGGCTGAGGCAGGAAGGTTGTTGTGAGCTCAAGAACAGCCTGGGGATACATGGAGGCAACATTTCTCAGAAGGAGAAACGGAAGAGGAGGAGGAGATCAACGCCGAGACATATATCAACGGAAGAACAGAATGGAAACTGTGTCATAGAGGGAACAAAATGAATGAGTGTGATGGAAAGTGCACAGAACTGACGGTGGTGTTTTGTTTAATTTTCTGTATATAGGCTTCTGGATTTGATCTGAATTGTACAAAAGGTGGTAGCAACTATTATTTTTTTCCTTATTAGTTTTATTTTCCCCAAGTAGTTTTAAAAATTGCCTGAGATTTTTTTTTTAAACCTGCCTTTTGTCTCCACCTGGGACTGTCTAGGGCGTGAGTCACTGTAGTTGAGCCCGAAGCCACTCAGTCCTTAGCTGCTCCAGGAACTCCAGCAGATCAGCTGATCGGATCTCGGTCTGTATTGATAATGACACCAGCGATCCACTGGTCCTGGCATGTCGGCATAGAAAAGCTGAGGTGCATTTGTCTTGCTCAGGGCTTCTGGGTTTGCTTCTCAGCGTGGGCAGTCTGTAAATTCAGTGAAAAAGAGAAAGTCATGCTCCCTAATTTACGGATGACTCATTATTATTAAATTCCAGCCATGGTTCTTTTTTAAGAATAATTCTGCAGAGGGAAATGCTGAATGTTCTGGAGCCACAAAAAAATTAGTTATGTAATCTCAATTTATATATATATATATATATATATATATATATATATTTTAAAATTTTTAAAAAAATTTTCTTTTATGTGCTGAGTGTTTTGATTTCACGTATGTATGTGTAACATGGGCATGCCTGGTGCCGGCCGTTAGCGGCCAGGAGAAGGTGCTGGATTCCCTGGAACTGGACTTACACAGATGGTTAGCAGCCACCATGTGAGTTCTGGGAACTGAACCTGGGCTCCCCTGCACCACACTCAAGCCTTGAACAATCTTATTTGTAGTTTTACCCCTTTTTATAGAAAATCAACGTAGTTTGACTACCACAGAGACTCTTCTTCCTGCCAGAATGCCACTTCCCTCAGCACAGAAGTCCTGAGCTTGAACTCTGACACCCAAGCTTCTTACAGAACGTTCTTACAGAACGTTTCGGGAATACCCGCCGTGCTCACTGGAGTGCTTTTGGCACAAAAGCCACCACTGGTAACTTACAATGATCATGATTTTATTTATTCATTAGTGTCTTCATGGATACATGTATTCCCTCAAAGGCCTCTATTGATCAGGACTCTGCTAACTAATCAGCACCTGCTACAGATCTGCCATGTTCTCTGTCTGCTGAGTCCTCTCCTCTCTGGATTTCTGCGACAATTTTCAAGCTGCCGTGGGTCTCCTTGGACAATCAGTTCTGTGTGTTCAACTCAAGTCATTCTCCGAGTGTTTTCTGGACACTTTCTCTCAGAGCAGGGAGCTGAAGCCTCCCAGGAGCTCCTGATGTTTGTTTGCCAGCTCTTTGGGGGTCCCATTGTCTTACTGACTGATGCTCAGTGTCTTGAAAACTATTGCTTGATATATTTAATAAGAGCTGGGCATGTGTGGTGGTTTCAAGGAAAATAGCCCCCAAAGGGAGTGGCACGATTTGGAGGTGTGGCTTTGTTGGAGTGGGTGTGGTCCTTTTGGAGGAAATGTGCCACTGTGGAGGCAGGCTTTGAGGTCTCATGTATGCTCAAGTCATGCCCAGTGAGACAGACCACTTCCTGTTGCCTGCAAGATGCAAAACTCTCAGCTCCTTCTCCAGTACCACGTCTGCCTGCATGCTGTCATGCCCCGCCATGATGATAATGGACTGAACCTCTGAACTGTAAGCCAGCCAATTAAATGCTTTCCTTTATAAGAGTTGCTGTGGTCATGGCATCCCTTCACAGCAGTAGAAACCCGAACTAAGACAGCATGGTGGCTTATGCCTGTAGTGTTAGGACTTGGGAAGCTGGGACAGGAAGATTGCCATAAATTTGAGGCTATCCTGATTTATGTAGTGGGTTCCAGACCAGTGTGGGATACAGAGAGAGATTCCATCTCAAAAAAACAAAACAAAACTTGTGTAAACACACACATACACACACACACACACACACACACACACACACACACACACACACACACATACACTGCTTTCCTTGTAATTTCAGCCAATAGAATGTATTTATTTCCAATTATTATATCTTTGTGGTAAAAGACATTTCCAGAATAAAGCCTTAAAATAAAAAAATGTGACCATGGAGAAGAGTCCTTTATGCTGGTGGTACCAGATTGATAGAAACACTTGTTGACCAATTATGGTTAAACTGGCTGTAGAAAGGTATATTTGCCCATGGTAAACAGACTGATCAAATGAAGAAAAGCATGCCTTGGAATTGGTGCTTTTAATTCCAGGAGGGTTAGTGATTAGCCACCTGGCTTTTGAATAAGTTCAGCTTTCAGAGCCTGATTTCTTTATTTGACACATTAAAAAAGGAATAATATGAACAGCCCGCACATAAGATCATGGTGATTAGATGAGGTGATACATGAAAATTGGGACACTGTAGTCCCTAAACAAAAGTCCTTCTTATCCCTATCACCCCCCTACACCATCTGCCAATGTTGCTATTCCCCCACGATCGTGGTGTGTTTTCTATTGTGGTTTTATGAAATCTGAACAGCAAAGGGCCTCGTTATAAATGTTTCTGGGAGACAGGACATGGAGTTTTTGTTCCTTTCCTCTTTTATTTCTTCACACATCAAACACCTGCTATATGAAAGAGAATGTGCTGCAAACTATGGAATAAAAATATGCACGATCAGGTCCTAACTCTTCAAGAGCTCACAGAGAGATGGGCGAGAAGCCACGTTGTGAAAGACGCCACCTCACAAACACCGCCTGAGTTTGTAAAGGAGGGTTGGCAGCTTGCTGGCTGACAGATGAAAGCCCCAGGTCTGTAACCAATGTGTCTTCAGTCTCTTTTGTTGTTTACCTCTTCAGACTCTGATTTATTTCCAGGCTGAGGCTCTGATCCAGTTGACCCTGTCGCTACAGAAACCATTTGATTCTTCCTACTTAGTGTGTTCAAAAGTCACTTGTGGCAGGCCGTATCCTTAATGAGCTGACAAAACTCAGGCCAGAGTTCCCTGAGTCACGTCACCTCATCTGGGGGACTCATTGCCTCTGGACACGAGCTGATTACCTAAGGCAGTGACTTAGGAAAAGATGAAAGGTGTCTCTTTAGAAGCCTTCCTTGATCTTGACACTGAAGGCCCAGACGGCCTTCTCATCAAGCTCTTCCTAAGTCATTACCAACTGATCAATAAGAATTTGGCGGAGAGGAAGAAAAGAGGGCAGGATCCTTCTCTTTCTGGCAGGGAATTAAAGCTAGCCTAAAGAAGGGCAAGCTTAGAGAGGAAAGAGCGCAGGGCTGAGCGAGGAGATGGCTTTCCGTCTGATCCCTTTATGTAAAACGACATCACACAACTGCGATAGAGTTTGCCAACCCTAGGCTCCGCCTGCGGAAGCAATTAAATACCACGGAGCTATGCATATCAGGAGGACGTGCAATCCTGATTTTCTACATTTTATGTTATTTTAAAATGTATCGTTTTGCCAGGGATAGTCCCAAACTTACTTCAGACTAAACAAAATGCATTTTTTCCTTCTGACCAAAGGAAAGGAAATAGATGTTTCTTTCTTTAAATACTGCTGGAGTAGGGACCGAAGGAAAGGACTTACAGGGAAGAGGATGGTGTACGGCATGGCCTGTATGGCTGTGACGACTATCGCTCCCTTCCTCTGGCGCTGGAGATTCCAGCCACAGATACGGCCTTTCTGGTCTGTGTCGTATCAGAGGAAATCACCCCACTGGCTGACGGACTGGGGTTTATTAAAATCTTCTGGGGTTGATGCCAGTGGCAATTTGACCTTGTACGTCTCTAAGCTATGAATTGGAATTATAACCTCCTAGAGGGAAGAAGCTGTGTGCTTGATAAATGCGTGTTTAATGAGTTCCAGGCGCTCAAGGCCCACATGCTGCTGTTCTTCCCTCTCCACCCCTCACCCCCATCCTTATCATTGTCTTCCTCCTCTTCCTCCTCCTCCTGAGCTATAGACAGTAATGCCTGTAGGTTGGTAAAGGGCACAGAGATAAACCACTCCGGAGATGGTTTCAGAGAACGGCCTCTGCTTCATTGCATGTGAGCAGCAACCACTTCTAAGTAGAAGCCTATCGACTGCGATTGGTTACCACGTTACCTCGGACGGGGCACTCACACCACCAGGGTCTCCATGCGGAAGAAGCACATTAAATTAGACACAGAAAGAGCAGACCCATCTGCAGGCCAGCTACCAGTGACTTCAGAATTCAGTGTTAGGACTTCTGGGGCATGGAGGGCATGCTTCTTATTTAGAAGTGCAGTGTGCCAGGTAGGCTGGCCACCAGGCCGTGCCTACATTTTCTCTGAAAATACTCCCTGCTCACCCCTTGCTTCTGAGAGGCGGTTTAAATAATGGCTAGGCCCAGGTACTCAGATTTCTGCTCTGCTTCACCTTTTACATCGGTAAGCATTAATCCACCTCCCAATGTTTCAGATTTGTCGTTCATTTGATGTAGGGATTCCACGAGGTAGTTAGCATGAAGCTGTGACTCAGTGCTGGGGAGACCCTCACTCATCCAGCCCAAACAAGAGAGAGGGAAGCCAATGCGGAACAGAGGATAATGAACCAGCAGTAGCCTCGCAGCGTCCCAGATGACGTGACAGCGGCTCAGTGAACGTTCATAACCTAGAGCCTTAGTGAGGAGGGAGTGGAACTGAGTCTCCATCCGTGGTTTCAAATTTAGTCTAGTGTCATCTCCACAACGGATCACCGAGATTGGTAAAGGTGTCGGCTTGATTCAGCCGAGGAATATGGCCAATGCTTCGCTCTGTAGGTGTTCCAGGTTAGATGGTATGCTGGATGGTTAAACTGGAGACTGTCCTGAGCTTGGCCTTGTCAGTGAGATGGAATGTTGATATCCGTGAGAGTTTTCCATAGCATTCAGGGCTTTGTCACATTAGAGCAGGCATTCATCTTCCAGACAGAAAGTCTTCTTCACAGTTTCCGTGATGCACACAACAAGGTCTTATCTGGTCTGTGCACCGTGGGCTTAGACAAGTGATGTATACCTGCATCTTTAATCCTTGCTGCAGCAATCATGGGGCTATTCTTAATGATTTTGAAAAAAGACAGTCATTTTTATTTTCTTTTCAATTTGCCAAGCTGTTACTATTTATTAACTGATCAGATTACAAAAACACCATGGGGACCCCTTTGTTCACACACACACACACACATACACACACACACACACACACACACACACACCTGTGCCTATTTGTCTGGTCTTCCTCATTGCCAGCATCTCCAACATCCACAAAATGAGTTTTTTGTTTGTTTGTTTGTTTTAATTCCACCTCATGGAGAAGTCATGGAGAAGATAATTTGGACTGCAGGAAGTTATTCACTTCCTTAAGGTGTTTTCCAACTGTATAGTTGGAATTAGATCCTCCATGCAGACATTGCCATATTTACCAAGAGAATATGCATTGTCTGTCAAGGCAATTTGCTTTTTGTTGACTTTACCGTACCTAGGTGTAGCTAGAGTTTTCCTGCCTTGCCCATAGTCAGGACAAATCTCTGTCACCCTCCAGTCCCACAGCCGCTCAGACCCAACCAAGTAAACACAGAGACTTATATTATTTACAAACTGTATGGCCATGGCAGGCTTCCTGCTAACTGTTCCCATAGCTTAAATTAATCCATTTCCATAAATCTACACCTTGCCACATGGCTCGTGGCTTACCAGCATCTTCACATTCTGCTTGTCCTGGCAGCGGCTGGAAGTGATTCCTTCTGCCTTCCTGTTCTTTCTTTTCTCCTCTCTGTTAGTCCCACCTATACTTCCTGCCTAGCCACAGGCCAATCAGTGTTTTATTTATTGACCAATCAGAGCAACACATTTGCCATACAGAACATCCCACAGCACCTAGGCTTGTAGATAGTTCATTTACCTACCTCAGGTTAGGGTATTCCCATGCAATTTGTGGTTCCACAATCTTCAGCATGTTAATTGAAGCCTCATTGAGCTTAACAAAGGTGCCCTTGAAGATCTGATGCAGATGGAGAAGCTGCAATATGTTGCAGACCTTTGGGCTTACACCATTGATACCTCAGGTTCTGATGACAATCAACAATTTTGGTTCTGTGTATACATGGACATTTCTAGCTTTTCTTGCCATCCTAGCCATTTGAGTATCAGTCCCATCCATCTGCCTATAGTCCTTGCGACAGTGTTTTGCTTTTTCACCGGTGACCTTCCTCCTTGCCTTCTGAAGTGTCTCCAGGGCAAGCTTCTTCCACAGTGCTTCCCCTTCTACTCTTCAAAATCCTTTCATCTTTTCTTCAGGGTTTCTGGCCCAGCAGGGACCTCCTTTTTCTTCTCTGGTATCGACTCCATGGTTCCAGCCTTGGGGGAGGGGAGAGTAAATTTTCACTGAAGCAAGTATGTATTAGATAACTCACACAGTTATTTAATTTATCACTATGTTGCCCCCCCAAGAGATATAATTTATTATCTTTTTCTTTTTTTTTTTTCAAGTTATCCATTTCTGTTACATAGTCTGTAGTCTGTGAACCTGTGGGTTCTTCAAAGAAGCATCTTCTTTTTGAGCACAGTGGATCGCCTTGCTCCTACCAAAACCAACAGTCATTTCATTTCATCAAAATTTAACTCACGGGCCGGTGAGACAACTTGCCCAGTGACAGTGTCTGTCACGTGTATTGGTTTTTGTCACTCAACACAAGTTAGAGTTACTCGGGAAGAGGGGCACTCAGCTGAAGAACTGCCTCCATCAGACTGGCCTACGGGTATGGCTGTAGGGCATGTTCTTGAGTAACAGTTTGTCTTGGTTAGGGTTTACTGCTGCTGTGAAGAGACACCATGACCACAGCAACTCTTATAAAGCAAACATTTAATTGAGGGTGGCTCGGTTCAGTCCCTTATGATCACCAAGGGGAGCATGGCAGGGTGCAGGCAGCCGTGGTGCTGGAGCTGAGAGTGCTCCGCCTTGCAGGCCACAGGAATTCCACTGGCTGTCACACTGATGGAAGCTTGAGAAAAAAAAAAGACCCCAAAGCCCGCCCCCACAGTGACACACTTCCTCCCACAAGGCCATACCTCCTCATAGTGCCAGTCCCTTTGGGGGTCATTTTCTTTCAAACCACCACACAGTTGATATAGGGTGGCCTAGCCTGAAGTGAGGTGTGCTGCTCTTAGGTGGATGGTTCTGAGTTGTACAAAACAGAAAGCTTAGCGAGCCAGGGACGGCAAGGCTGTAAGTAGCATCCCTCCATGATCTTAGCTCTAGTTCCTGCCTCCAGGTTCCTTCCTTGAGCTCCTGCCCAGTCTCCTCTCAATGATTATAACCTGTCAGATGAAATAAACTTTCCCCCATGCAAATTGTTTTCCACCATGGTTTTTATCACTGCCACAGAAACCTAACTAGCATATTGTGCAAACCTGATAACCTAGGTAGCTCTAGAAGCCATGTAGAAGGAGAGGACTGACTTCCCAGGTTGTCTTCTGACCTCTACACATGAGCTATGGTGTGCTCATGCTAGTATACACACACACACACACACACACACACACACACACACACACACACAAACACACACACGCACTAATAATAAAATATTTTTAAAAAACAAATTCAAAAATTGTTCCTCTATGCCTGGCTGCATGTTACAGTTCTAAGCTTCTTAAAACCTAGTCATAGAGTTTCGCTGACTTTATTACGTTTTATATTATGCTATTTTAAAGGCAGTTGTAATTCACATTATTTAAAGTACATTTAACAAGTAAAATAAACATTGCTTCCTAGCACAGCCCTAAGCTTTAATGATTATTTTCTGGAGGTTGATAGGTGGAAGGGTAAAAAAACAATTCAGAGCAAAGCGTGACCTTCATGCTCTGTATAAAGGGCAGGAAAAGACAAGGGAGGACTTGTGTCTTATTAGGATTACACCCCAGAATGCAATCTCAACTTCCGAGCCAACACCAGATAGTATAACTTTGAGATATTCTTGTGTCACGCTTTCAAGGCCAAAGCCGGGGTAGCTAAACACAGCCTGCGGGCCAGATTACCAAAAGGTTATTTTGTCCACACTTGGGAATGCAGAACAAGCACAGAGCTCATCTGTGGGCGATGCTGACTCAGCCTCTCTTGGCACTCAGCTAAGTGGAGAGAGCGACCAGTCCAGTGTCAAGGTGCCTTCAAAGCACCATTTGGATCTTACCCTTGTAATCTGAGGATTCAGTCCTGGCCCAGGAGTAGCCAAGCACTTGCAAGGAAATGTAACCTTTGCAGAGACAGGGAGTCTCAGGGGTGCCTTCACAGACTCCTTTCTTGGGTTGTGTGCAAGGCCTCAGCCCTTCTCCAGGGAGCAAACTGCTGGGCTTAGTTGGAGCCTTTACAAGTTACTTTACCAGCTGTTGCTGGGTTCAGTGGTCACAACCTAGATTTCAAGAGAACCCTAATGTATAAGTTAATGGTGGAACACCAGTTTTACACTTTTTTTTTTTTTTTTTTGCCCTTGAGTCAATCCAGTGTAAATAATCATAGTCCTTAGACTTGACAGCTATCAGGGGGATCTCAAGACTGTGTGAATATGACATGATACTAGGTCACAAAATACCAACCAAGAAAGAACTAATGTGGATAATATGGGGGGAGTGATGGATAGGATATAAGATACTGAAGGCACAATCATTTAAAAGAATTTTACGTTTACCAAAGTATTTCAGTTTTGCAAAAATAATAACACGGCATACTTGTTTTTTTCAAATATATAAATATAACTAAGTTTAGAAAAAAATCAGTGTTAACAAGTGAAAAAACAAGCTTTGGTCTTTTACACTTTAAAAGAAACCCGCGGAATGCAGACTACGGCGCTTAATTGTATCGGTCTCTTTCAACTTTCACTTCGAAGGTTATCATCCTTCAGTGAAGATAAACACCACTAAAAGCCTGTCAGCCCTTTTGGAGACAGGAAAAAGGATTTGTTTCTCTGCCTGTCTCAAGGAGACAGATGTGGGCGTTGGTGTCCTTCTGCAAGCAGTCGATGAGCCTAAAGAAGATGAAGTGGCTCATGCTGATGGAGTACATTCAGAGGTGACCAGCAGCCTTTGCAGACGGCTGTGTTTTCTTCATTATTCTGCAAACAAGACTTCAGAGGGTTCACAATAGGAAAAGGGAGGGACCAAGTACCCTGCCAAGGTTAGCAGTCAGGAACTCTTTGTATGGACCTGCCAGCCCTGAGGACTGAGAACTTTCTTCTCCCTCAGGAGTATGGTCTCATTTTTAAAAAGAAAAAGTGAGAGAGAGAGAGAGAGAGAGAGAGAGAGAGAGAGAGAGAGAGAGAGAGAGAGAGAGAGAGAGAGAGAGGAGAAAAAAGGATAAGAATATTTTAAACATTTATGGTAAAGAATGAAATGGGCTTTAGATAATTTTTGAGGTTGTAGTCAGACGTCTTTTGCAAGGAATGCCACAATTCCCTCATTAGAGGCTGAGCTAGTTGGTCTTTGAACACTGGAGATGGTTATGGTTGTGGAGGTTTTGAAATACTGTCTCACCCAGCTGCCTTTTTTAAGGGACTGGGAAACTGAGATGCAGTATTAATTAACTTACTCAACTTGCAGGGACAGAGGGCGGGCGGAGGCAAAGCTAACTCGGCTCCCAGTCTGCCACTTTATTCTCTTAGTCCGTGCTGTGCTGAATGCACACTGTTATGCAGAATGGCAGAGCGCATGGGCGAGACCTCTGCAGGCTGTTCAACAAGGCTGTCTGCCATGTTACCAATGCTGGCACCATTATAAAATTCTGTGTAGGCTCCCCCTGCTGGCCGGTATTTCTGTGGGGCATTCTTTTTTTAAATTGGTCTTTAACTCTTTAAATTTTTTTGAGATTATAATATAATTACATTATTTTTCCCTCCCCTTTCCTTTCTCCAAACCCTCCCACGTGCCATCCACACCCTCTTTCAAATCTATGGCCTCTTTTTCCTTTATTGTTGAAATATGAAATATATGTATTTCTAAATACATATATACAACTGACTCGGTCTATATGTTACTTGCATGCTTATTTTCAGGCTTGACCATTTGATATTGGATAATAATTGGTGAGCTCGGGGGCTGGAGAGATGGTTTAGTGATTAAGAGCACTGACTGCTCTTCCAGAGGACCCGGGTTCAATTCCCAGCACCCACATGGCAGCTCACGACTGTCTGTAACTCCACTTCCAGGGGATCTGACACCCTCACACAGACATACACACAGGCAAAACATCATGCATATAAAATAAAAATAAATCAATTACAAAAGATTAATTGGTGAGCTCTTCTCTAGGAAAGACTATCTCTTCTGCTCTCAGCATTCCTTGCAGTCTCCAGTGCTTTGGGTAGGTGTGGGAGCCCACAGAGGTGTCCTAGTGAGATCTGAGCTTACTTACTCAGCAGGGCTGCATAAGGGGAGGAGCTGACCGCATGCCTGGTTACCAGGTGATTGGAAGGGGCTGCACTTGGCTGTGCTAGGGGCAGGTCTTTGCCCCACCCCTTGGCACTCCTATAAAAATCCCTTTAGAAGAGACGGAAGGGGCCGGTGGATTAGGATCCAGGCCCTCCCAAGGCTATCCTGTGTTTCTGTCTCTCTCCCCCCTCTATAGTTCTATCTAAATCTCTTATCCCTCACTCCTCAAGAGTACCCTGGGGGAAAAGGCGGGAGCAGGCCCCACACAGGTAGGGTTGAGGTTTCCTGGGCTCCCCTCCCCCACTCACAGAAGCATGTCTCTTGTTGTCTGTGTTCAGATCCTATTTAGACAGCCATGGGTGTGGCTCCTGACATTTCTTGGTGGTACAAGGTCATAGCACACTCTTTGCTCCTCTCTGGAGCTTCCTCCTGAGGAAAGATTGTCCCTCAGATAATCTTTCCATGCCTTCACCTTCTTTTCCAATGGTCCCTGAGCCTTAGATGCAGGAGTTGTGGTATAGACGTACCAGTTGGAACTGGCCTCCACAGCTCTGCATTTTGATTGGTTGTAGTTTTCTGTAACACTCTCCGTCTGCTGCAGTAAGAAGTTTCCTTGAAGAAGGATAGAACTACACTTACTGTGGCTATAAGGACAAATATTTAGAGTATAGTTAGAGATCATGCTGACTTAGTAAAGTGGTGGTTGTAGGTTCTCCTCCAAGATCCATGATGTCAGGAGACATGGGTAGTTGGCTTGGCTTCCAATGCCAGGCATGGTATCCATGATGAGTGGGCGTGGGGCATTCTTTCTAGAAAATTACAGTAAACCTGACAAGACAGGTGGAAATCCACAAGTCCCAGCAATCCTCCTGCCTCTGCCCTCCTTGAGGCTGGAGTTACAGGAGTGTGTGTGGATGCCTAGCTTGTTGTCATGTGGGTGCTGGGAAATGTGTGGTTCTCATGATTGTACAGGATCTCTTAAACACTGAGCTATCTCTTGAATACTCTCAAATTATTATTGAGACAGAGTCTTATGTATTCAAGGGTGGCCTTGAATTCAGTATGTAGCTAAAGATGACATTGAGCTACTGACCCTCCTGCCTTTATTTCCTGAGTGCTATGATTACAGGTGGATGTCCCCATGCCCAGTTTAAGGGATGCTAGAGATTATGCAGGCTAGGCAAACACTGTACCCATGGAGCTACATCTGAAACCTCAGACTTTAAGAAATGAAAATGGTAATGAGTTGCCAGTAGCATTTCAAGTCATATAAAGATGTCCAGATTCACTTGGGGACCATCTGATGGCTGTTCTTAGTGTACTTTGGGTCCTTTGACTCAATATCTGTTTTTAGATCAGGAGCAAGTGCCTTGCTACTTTTGGCTACTTCACCAAAAACTGACCAACTGTGGATTTTCTTTCCTTGAGGGAACATGAAGTCTTTTTCAATATTGGAACAGTCATGAAATGTTGAATGGAGATGTTTTGAATGTGTGAGAGAAGAATATATGAGAACTTGCAAACCCAAAGATTTAAACTGGGGTGGACATTCCATTTTTCATTGCCTAGCATCGTTCCAGCTTTTGGCTTTACAAGATTTATTCATTTGTTTTGAGGAGTAGCATCTATACATTTTGAAAAATGAAAGGAAGGAAGTGTATGATTGGAGTTCAACTGACCAGATGATTTGTTCTGTAAATATGAAAACTGGATAGATCGCTGTACTGACAAGAGAGCAGTGGGCCTGAGCAGATCCGAGATGGAGCACCTTGGTCACACCTGGGGCTTCTTTGGTTCCTGTTCTACAGCATTCCTGTCAACTGTGAATTCTTATAAATCTGTCCCATGTTTCTTTTTACCAAGACAAGACTGAATTAGGAAAAGAATAATAAGCCTTACTAAAATAAGCTAGCAATTTTCTTTTAAAATATAAAGAGGAGATAGATTTGTGTGTTAGACACTGCCTTGGTTTCTTTCTTTCTTTACTCTATATACAGTGTTTTTCCTGCATGTATGTCTGCATACCAGAAGAGGGCACCAGATCTCATTACAGGTGGTTGTGAGCCACCATGTGGTTGACTGGGAATTGAACTCAGGACCTCTGGAAGAACAGCCAGTACTTTCAACCTCTGAGCCATCTCTCCAGGCCCCTGCCTTGGTTTCTTGATCCTTTGGTTCTGCCTTGTGCTCATCATTTGTGAGCACAGGCACACAGGAGCATCTGCATGGTATACAGGTGTCAATCTGAAGACAGCAGGGATGGCCGTGAGTGTCAGAAGGCAGTGTTCCCCTTCCCAGGTGTGCACATTTGGAATAGATGTGGCTTGGAAAGTAGAGCTTTTGATTTACAGATGTGGGAACAGAATTATTCTTTAAAAGATACCTTCTTTGAACAAAGAAACAGGTTAGACATTGAGTCTCGTTTTAAACAGGAAATCTGTTTAATGAGAAAAAGTCATCAAGTAAATCAGTCTCCAATTCCTTCTTTTTTTTTTTAGATTCACACACTACCTTGTTTTTATTTGATAATAAAGAAAACGACTACACACAATTCTAAACCAAACACCTTGCCTTCAAAAGCTTCTAGAAGTATGAGCTGGAAAGATGGATCAGAACTTAAAGCCCTTGTTGTTCTTGCAGAGGAACAGAGTTCAATTCCCAGCACCCACCTGAAGCAGCTCACAATTGCCCATAATGCCAGTTGCAGGGGAGCCAATGCACATATGTACACACAAGTGTGTGTGCGCACACACACACACAAATATATACATACAAATAAAGTAAGTCTTTTCTTAAAAAGTCTTTAAAATTACATTTGTATGTATTTATGTATGTATGTATGTATGTATGTATGTATGTATGTATGTATGTTGTATGTGAGCTCTGCATGTGTTTGGAAGTCAGAGGAGAACTTCCTTGAGTTAGTTCCCTCTTCCACCCTGTGGGACTCAGGAACTGAAATTCAGGTTGCCAGTCTTTGTTCCAAGCAAATGCCTTCATTCACGGAGCTGTCTCCCCACAACTGTACCTTGCCTTTCACAAATAAGATGGAGGTTAAAACTTGGTTCTGCTCGACAGTGATTCGAAAATTCCTGATAGTGTTGCCCAGGTTTCACGGTCAAAGGAGGCAGGCTTTGCCACTCTCCTCTTGTGCCAGCCACCTAAGATGCAGTCCGTCAACAGCCGCTGAAGTAGGAGAAGACAGAAGTCACGGCTGCTGAGGCTGGAGAGATGGCTCAGTGGTAAGAGCTCTCTTACAGGCTGGTTTGCTTCTTAGCGCTCTTGGACCGGGATGCCTGTCGCCTCAGCACTGTAGGGGTGCTGGCCTCGGTGGCTACCAAGTTAGCTCCGTGTTCAGTGAGAGGCTCTGCCCAAGGGAAAATGGCAGAGAGTAGACGGAGACTCCATGTACCTACAAACACATGGTGAGCATAACACACACTTACTACTAATGTGTATACATATCCTTTTGGTAAAGAAAGCATTACTGACCTAGAAGAGAAACTTCGGTTGAGAAACAACAGCCTTTTCCAGATACAGCCACATTTAAATTTTGTTTAGGCAAAGTTCTTGGTTTTACCATGTATAAAATTGTGAAATGTATGTTTTTAAAAATGGCCCTTTCCTTTTCTTCTCTCTTTTTTGTCTATCTATCTATCTATCTATCTATCTATCTATCTATCTATCTATCTATCTATCTATCTATTTTGCTCAAGCTGAAAAAAATAAAAGTGGCTTTGGTCATTTCTAGGTTGTTTCTTTAGTCTGTGGCCTCTGCTCCTCTCCAAGGGGTTGTGGCTCTTGGCAATTTGCTTCCTGTGGACGAGACAAGCTTGAAGGGAGCCTGAGGGTGGGCTTGAGTGTGGTGAAGAGTGCAGAGACACAGTTCAGCCTATTATTCTAACAATAAAATCATCAATAAAATAAGGGTTCCCAGTACTTTGAACTAATTGTAAGGCCATTTCTATTTTGCTGTCATTCCTAGGGTTTCATAGTCACTGATGCTTCTGTTATGTGGGAATGTCCAGCATGTGATTGCTTAAAGGTCTTGAGAAACATTCCTGCGTGGTTGTTTCTTTTTTTATTTATTTGCTCTTTTTCTCTTTGTACATTTTCTCAAATGTGAGATCTATTTGGGAGCCGACACCCAGCTCCCAAATAGATCTCACATGGAGGTTTATTCTTACTTATAAATGCCTGGCCTTAGCTTGGCTTATTTCTAGTCAGCTTTTCTTAAGTTTAAATTATCCCATCTGCCTTTTGATTCTGGGCTTTTACCTTTTTCTATTTCTGCCTATCATTCTTTCTTACTCCGTTGATGTTTGTGGGCTGGGTGGCTGGCCCCTTGCATCCTCCTCCTTCTCCAGCTACTTCTTTTCTTCTCCTCCCCGATTTCTCCCTCTATATATTCTCTCTGCCTGCCAGCCCCACCTATCCTTTCTCCTGCCTTGCTTTTGGCCGTTCAGCTCTTTATTAGACCATCAGGTGTTTTAGACAGGCAAAGTAAGTAACACAGTTTCACAGAGTTAAACAAATGCAACATAAACAAAAGTAACACACAAAATAATATTCCACAACATTCCTGGATAATTTAAGTAGGATGTCAGTATTCACATGAGTGGCAGTCAGGTATAAGTCTCAGTACCAACAGCCAGTAGCTTTTTTTTTTTCTTTTCTTTTTTTTTTTTTTTGTTTTTTTGTTTTTTTGTGTTTTGTTTTTCAAGACGGTTTCTCTGTGTAGCTTTGCACCTTTCCTGGAACTCACTTGGTAGTCCAGGCTGGCCTCGAACTCACAGAGATCTGCCTGCCTCTGCCTCCCGATGCTGAGATTAAAGGCGTGCACCACCATAGCGTAGTCCACTATTACAACTGGTCAATGAATGAGAATTGTATTTGTGATGAGCTAGTGTTCCTGGGTCTTAAGCCAAGAGGTACACCTCCAAGACATGCCCAATCCCTGACCTTAAATCAGATTCTGCCAAGTGTTAGCTAAGTAACCAGTTGTTATCCTCACTTGGTTTTTGCTGTGGTCCTCCAGCCAGCATCCCTAGGCTGGAGAGTCACATCAGGCTTAAGGACACAATTGAGGCTTTGGTTTATTTCAAACAAAGAGAAGGACAATCCTACTTAGGGGCTGGGTATGTAGTTTAGTTGCCACAGTACTTGCCCAGCGTGTGCACAGTCCTATGCCTCAACCTTAGGACCACACAAAACAGCTGTGATCAACATCCACCTATAATCACGGTACATAGGAGGTAGAGGCAGAGACTGGGAGTACAAGGCCATTGTGTGAGACCGGTCTGGGCTACACGAGACCCTGCCTAAAAAACAAAACAAACAAACTACTTTGTTTTTTCCTCTTCCTCACCCCACCCTGTCCACCCCTCTCACTTCCTTCTTCTTCCTCTGTGCTGATGAAATTTTGTGAAAGGATATCTCAGCTTAGTGTGCTCTTTAATTTTATCCAGGCTTAAGTCAGTAACATGGGTCACTCAGAGGGGTCTGAAGACAGGAATGAGTCCACACAGGCAGCTCGTCCTGTGAATTCTGATTGGTTCATTCTCTTGAAACTTCTTTGTCCCTGATTATTGGGTATCTACTTGATCAGTCATCTTAAATACTTTTATAGCTCCTGTATATTTAATTTAAAAGGAGAGATTATTCTCCATTCCTCTATCGATCTCTAGTTTTCTCCGTATTGGAGCCAGACCCTAGGACCTCATGATTTCTAGGCAAGCATTCCATCTCTGGGCTATATCTGAGCCCTATTCACCATACGTAGTATTTCCTCTTAGAGAAATAAATAGACATATTTTATGGGCAATATATTGTTGTGGGAACTTACCTGAGATTACAGTCTGACACAGTTTATAGCCATTGAAAATCTTTATTCCAGATGACTGTGACTACTACACTCAGGTATTGGAATCCTCAGTGGAGCCCTGGGCATTTAGACCAAAGCGCTTTTAAAGGCAAAACCCACATTTTGCTCTGCAGCTGCAAGGGGAGCCTCACACAAGCAAGCAGTTTAACAGAAGTTAAGGTAAGCAGTTAGCTGGAGGGGGTTCTGCACAAGAAACTAATTAATATAAGTTAGCTGGAGCATCTAGACCTTGTCGGGTTCCTAGAATAGAGTTGGGTTCTTTCCATGGGATTGCTTCCATCAAGAAGACCATATTCTAGTTAAATCTGAAATGGCCTTAGCAAGGATACAAGATGGAAGAACCTCTACACTGTCTGGTCCTGTCACAAAATCTAAAGAGAAATGAAATCTATATTTAGATTCATGTAGCTGGAGTTATCTCCAGTCCTGCCCGGGCTGGCAGCCACTCAGACTCAAATAAACATATAGACTTTTATATTATTTAAACTGTTTGGCCTAATGGCTCAGGCTTCTTGTTACCTAGTTTTTATATCTTAAAGTAACCCATTTCTATTAATCTATAAGTTGCCACGTGGCTTGTGCCTTACCGGTATCTTAACATCTGCTTCTCATGGCTGCGGCTGGCAGCGTCTCCTCACTCAGCCTTCCTGTTCCCAGAATTCTCCTCTCTCCTTTTCCCCGCCTATACTTCCTGCCTGGCTACTGGCCAATCAGCACTTTATTTATTAACCAATCAGAGCAACACATTCACAGCAGATACAGATGCAGACAAACCATAAACACTGTTACTAATTTTTCACTTATGAAGAGAATAGCTAATATGTGAATATTTTCTCTGGAGATCTTCCTTTTTTGTTACTCTAACCTTTAATTTGTGCATGTGGGGCAGACCACCTGTGTGCCACACTGTATCTGTGTGAATGACCTATGCTGCTGGCATAAGACTGTGTACCAGAGTACAGTTTGGGAAGCTGGTTCTTCCCTTTCAACGTGTGGATCCTGGTGATTGAACTCAGACCCTCAGGCTTAGCGGCCAGTGCCTTTAACTGCTGAGCATCTTGCCAGCCCAGATTTTACATACTCATTGTCTTAAGACAGGGTCTCTTTTGTAGTCATGGCTGTACTGAAACTCACTTTATAGACTAGGCTGGCCTCAAACTCCCACATCCCCCTGCCTCTGCTCTCTGAGTGCTGGGATTAAATGTGTGCACCACCATGCCCAGCCTCAGATTTAATTTTTCTGAAATTAATTTTTAGGTTAGTATGCAAAATGGAGTTTCATTATTTCATTATGCCATTTTGTATACATTGTTGTTATCCTCTGTTCTCATACATTGTCGCCCTAGGGCCTTTCCTGCGCCCCCTGTGGTCCCCCCAGCTCGGTCCCTCCTTCCTCCAGTAGTTTGCCCTTCTGCTTTTTGACCACATGTATCCCAGTACTCTCTCTCTCCCCTTTCCTTTGAAGATGTCTTGATCGCCTTTCTAGTCTCATAACCTACACACACACACACACACACACACACACACACACACACAAACACACACACAATTTTAAATCTAGGCTCTGCCTATTAAAGAAAACATTGTATCTGTCTTTCTGAGTTTGACTTTTTTATTTTCTTGATCATATGATTTCCAGTTCCATCTATTTCCCTGTAAATGTTACAGTCTCATTTTTCTTTATGGTCTCACAAATTATTGTGTGCCTGCACTCTACTTTCTTTATTCATCTGTTGATGGACACCGAGGTTGATTATATTTCCTGATTGCTGTAAATAATGAAGCAATAAATGTGGGTTTCATTGGAGATTTTAAATAAATACATGAGAATGTGCACTCATTTGTGTGTGAGTGTGTATGGCACACAGCTATGGAGATTTTAGGACTGTGGTTGTTGCTCCTTGTCTACATACCTTATTTGAGACAGGGTCTGTGTAAGCCAGGATACCTGGCCAGTGAGTTTCTGGGGAGCCGCCAGTTTGGGCCTCTCATCTCCCTATAGTGAGGACTAGAATTGCAGATGCTTGGGTACTGCTCATGTCGTCAGGTTTGTGCACCAAGTGTGTTTACACCTCCATCCCCCAGGCATCCAAAGATCTGCACTTTTGTTCAATGCAGTCCCGCCTCAGTTTACTTGATGAACTAGAGAGCTTGCCAAGCGCCCTTTATGCATTTAAAGAGATAATGTTACTTTGTAAATTTAAACAATAAAGAAAACAGTCCCCATTGCTTCAAAGAAAGGTTTGTTTAATTTTATCAGGTTCAGATCGTTACTTTAATTTTTTTTAGTGTCTTGAGGTTTCAACAAGGGAAACATCAAATGGATAATTTTCTATAAAGTTATTAAGAGACATCTGAGAAGTTGATAGTGCAAAATAGGTCAAGAGCTAACAGAAGTTCAAAAAATGGGAAAAATACTATAGAGAAAAGAAAGAGATAGTCAGGAATTTATGTGGTATTTCCCATGGACAGACGCCGGGTTCAAAGATGATTACAGTGCTCTGTCAGGGCCTTCAGAGGCCACTGGAGTTCAGCAGGGGCGTTATTCTGATGGACAGGAATAAAGCATACAGATTGTGTTCCTGCCATCCTTTGAGAGAAAGAGGCATATTTTCAATTTCTCTTCCTCTTGACAGAAGATTGCACAGGTGATTAACATAACAGCGTGGACTGTAATTGTGATCTGTGGAGTTTTCCACTCTGCGAACCCCATCCTCTCCTTAGGACCTCCTTGTTCCAAATCTTCCTAAACTCTCCACCTTGCCTGATGATGTGTTGACTTGGTTTTTGGAATGAAATTAGATTTGTCTGAAGCAGCTTTAACTTGATGCTTAACGCCTGTGGGAGTCTGGCACTAAGTATAACATTTAGATACATTTGCAAGAGCCTTCCAGATGTTATTTTAGGAGCGCAGGGAAGAGCTTTCCCTTCTGTGCTCACTCCCACACCAACCCATTTAGCTTTTGCTTGGTAGCTAAAGGCTGAAATTTGATTGCTAATGTTCTGAATTCTTTTCTTTGATACCCAAATACTGACGCACCTGGGGAGAACCAGTCACTCCCTTGATTGTGAATGAGGTTCAAGGGTGAGCTTATTTCTCGGTGTGTTTGCTGAAGCAGGGGCTTCTATCTGTCTCAGGTTGGCCTTGAGTTTGAGATCCTTCTTCCTTTCTTCCAGAGTGCTGGGGTTACAGACGTGTAACCCCAACATCTGGCAGAGGAGCCAGCTTTTGATAACAATGCATAGATTAAGAACAATTACTAGTCATGGTGGTGCATGCCTTCTATATCAGCACTTTGAAGGCAGAGGCAGGCAGAGCTCTTTGAGTTCCAGGCTAGCCTGGTCTACCCATTGAGCTCTAGGATAGCCAGAGCTATGTAATGAGAGCCAACAAACACACAAACAAACACCCTACAGCCAACTAAACTGAGTGGAGCAGGCATGTAGCTTGTACCAGAGCTCTTTGTCTAATATGTAGAAGATCTCGGATATGATTTTGAGCCCTGCAAAAAATAAAGCCAAACAACAAAACAAAATCCTGAAAAAAAAAAAAAAAAAACTAAACAAAAGCAGTTCAGAGAAGCAAGGGAGTTCTGGCATCTGGTGCAGAATTGTGGCTGGTATTTTGGGAAAAACTTCTGAATGGGTAATTGTGGAGTCTCTTACCTCCACCCCACTCCCTGTCTGTGCCCCGAACTTCAGCTATCCTAATGCATTGTGGGATAAAATTGATAGCCTGGTTTACCTAAGCAGGATTATTAGAGATTTGTAAACTGTGACATGCTATGCTCATAAAGATATGTATGGTTAATAGTAATAACATAAAAAAAACACATTGGACATTTTATTGAGAAGGTCACTGATCCATAATTTACTGCTAAGGTTGGAAGTCCTGGAATAGGATGGCGAATGAGAGTCGGGTTGGATGAGGGGTGAACTGTGGCTACGGAATCTAAGAGTGCCTTTGTGAGAAGATGCAAACAGATTACTATTTGGTAAGGTCATAATTTATTCTGAAAGTCTGTTTAACCATATGCACAGATTCCTGAATGTGATTTAAATGTTAAGTCCTAATTATAAAACTCAAATTCAAAACAATTTTGAGTAAGCCTGTTGAGAATGAATGTGAATGCAAAGCATGCAGCACTGTCATTGGGGAAATAAATAAACGTAAATTTTAATTTGGGCCAGGTGTAAGCTCCTGTGAACTATTGTCAAGACTTGCATTGAAAATAAACAATAAATGTGAATAAAACTTTAAAAAGATTACATCCTGCCAACATGAATTATCCAGGAATATGTCAAGAGCTACCTAATCTCTTTAAAAACAGTTTGGAGATCATTTTAAAATAGATGGAGGATTTGAGGCCTCCCAAACTTTTAGGATTGATTTTTGTTGGCTTCATTAGCACCTTTCTTGCTTCAACAGACTTTCTTTGTACGTATTGAATTATTGGAGTCAACTGACTTGGTCAGTGTGCTCTGTGGGTCACCACACATGCCCTTTTGTTTAAATTAATCAGTCCCCGGAAAGGAGAAAGACAATTCAGTTCTACCAACCGAATCCAGGAGAAAAATGAATATGTCAAAGCAAGTGTGCGGTTCTTCGCAGTTGGCATGCCCAGTGAATGGAGCTAATAATAACCCCTTGAATTTTCTGCCACGCAGATCGATAAATCTCTTTATTCACTGTGGTCTATATTGTAACATTCATCCATTCCATCATTTATCCACTTACCATTTATTTGAAAACTTAAAAATGTGCTTAGTCACTGCACCGTGAGTGGGGATAAAAGGCTAACTAAGACTCTGCCGATAGCCCAGTGATTGACACTACAGAGTACAATGGCCCGTGTATTCCAGAAACCAGCTCTTCTTGAGGGAGAGCTGGAGCCAGCCAGCCAGCTTGGGGCAAGAAGAGTAGGCTGATCAACCACAGAGGACACTGAGATTTATTTAGAGAGGCCATAGTGTACTTAGGGTGGGAGCAGAGCAGAAAGTGGGAAGTGACCTTATTCTATATATTTCTTAAAAATATTTGTTCAAGCAGCACTGACAGATTTTCTGGCACAGACTTGAAGGGAACAGTTCAGACTGACTTTAAAGATGTTGGGATGAGAGTGCTGAGCTGCAGCGCTCTTCCCTGAGCGGGAGAAGACTGGGAAGGTCGGAGGAGAAACTATGCTGTGTTGTCAGTGTGAAAAATGTTAAGTAACTATATATTCACGTGTCAGTGGAAGTGGATAGCTGGGATGAATAAGCCGAGGATACTGAACAGTCTGCGTCAGAAGTTTATACTCGGGAGTCTCAATCAAACACAGTATTCAAAGACACAAAAGCTGCATAAGTCCCCAAGAACAGCAATCGACGGCAAAGAGAGGAGATGGGTCCATCAGTGAGGTAAGGCGTTGAGTCTGGGGAGGTGACAAGGACCGGCAAAGAAGATGGTGAAGAAGGAACCGCCGGGTAGGCGCGGCGGAGTCTTTGCTCTCCAATATTCCAGACACTTGAGACAGGGTCTTGAGGTAGAAGTGGTGGACTTGTCAAAGCCTCCTGCTGGTCATCAGAACTGAGGACTGAGAACTAACGGTAGAGTCAGTTGGAGTACTACTGAGATCTTGCTGCAAGTAGCTTTGATTGAAAGTTTGGGATAAAAGACCCATTGAAGAGGGTTTGGGGGACGGCAGGTAAGACAGTGTAAGGAGATGCGCCCTGGATCCTTTATGCATGCTTGCTTGACAGCATGGGCTAGAAAAACGATACAGGAGCTGGCACATTGAAAAAGTAACAGTGATGTTGAGATGTGATGGCCGTGTGGATAAAAACGGGGTGTTTTTGCGTGGCTATGTACTCAGGAAATATTGTAGTCGGAAAAGAAAAACAGTGGTGCAGGCCAGAAGGCAGAGCTTTAAGGGAGACCAGCGAGAGCCTCCGGCCCTTTGCCTGAGCAGCTTCACGAACTGTTTACCTGTTGCGGCAGGGCAGAGGCTCTGGCTTCGTGTGTACAGCATGGCCCACAGGGCGGAAGGTGGGAGCACATCTTAGCGTACATAAGGCCAGGCAGACACAGCAGAACTCTTTTCTTCTGTCTTATTTAATTATGCAGACCTTCTTCAAAGTCTAGAATGTATTCAGCCTTGGCTGCACTTCTGACTCTCCTGGAGAACTTTTGGAAAATGCTGTTTTCTGGGACCTATTTCTAGAGTTATAGAGTTAATTGATCTGCACTGCATGTGAGGGCCCAGCACAGGTTCCTCTTGTTTGAACTCTCTTTTTATTTTTGTTTTTAATTAAAATATAATTGCAGCATTTCCCCTTCCCCTTTCTTCCTCCAACCCTTCCCATATACTTTTCCTTGCTCTCTCAAATTACTCTCTTCTGTTTTTTTTTTTAAATATTCCTGAATATATGAATACAACTTGCTCAGTCTGTACAGTGTTGTTTGTATGTACATGACTTCAAGGCTGCCCACTTGGTATTGGAGAACCAATCAGGGGCTGGCTCTTCCCTGGGGAATACCATTTCTTCTGCTCTCGACATGCCTTCCTTGCCTGTAGTTCCTTATCCAGGGATGAGACCTCATAAGATTTCTGCCTTCCATGTTAACATATTGACTGGTGTTGTCCTTGTTCAGATCTTGTTTAGACAGCCGTGTTGATGAGACTTCATGGGTGTAGCTTTCCTGTGTTCAAACTCTTGATTCTCAGCTGGGGACACTGTTTGGGAAGATTGTTCCACCTTTAGGAGACGCAGCCTTGTGGGGAGAAGTTGGCCACTCGAGCCATGCCTTGAGGTTTTGGAGCCTGGCAGACCCTGCTTCCTGTTTTCTCTGTGCTTCCTAACCATGGACTCCGTGTGACTTCCCATCTCCTGCTCCCAAGCCTTCTCCACCGTGATAGACTGTAGGCCCTCAAAACGTAAGCCAAGATAGAATTCTCCCCCATGATGTTATTTGTCTTAGGTATTTAGTCATTGCAAAGAGAAAAATAATTAATAAAATCTTGATACTTGTATTAGAGTAAGGCGTGGCACTGAGAATGTCAAGTCCAGTTGTTACAATGTATCATTCACTCTAAGTGGCTAGAAAACCAGACTTCCGTGGTCAAATGGGTAAAAGCCTGTAAGAAACCTTTCTCTACTCTTTCAGAAAGGGGGGATTTGCTACTGCAGCCTGACTTTTAACTTCTCCTGAAAGCCACGAGCTTTGTGCCCAGGAAGTGTACTGTGGAAGGACAGGAATGATGTGGGATTGAGCCAAGGAAGAAGCTGAGCAGCAATGCATGTCTGCGGGAACCTCCAAGGCCTCCATGGTGAACCAGGGTTGCTCTGCATGGGGTTGTGGTGGCCTCATATCCATCTGCCAGTCATAGGATGTAGATCTCCTTGGCTGTAGGGAAGGTAGCTTTTTTGTTCTTGCCTCTGAAGAAGGCCAAACTTGAAGATTGCTAGTGAAAAGGTCCCCGGGATGCTCAATGTCTACCATAGGTTTAATGTTCAGGTGCACATGGCTGGAGACGAGGACAGGCTAGAGGGGACCTGAGCTTGCTCCATGAGCTCAGCTATAACTTTTAGAAAGATATGTTTATGAATAATTACCATTCCTCTTCAATTCTTGTGAAACATAAGCAACATAGTTGCTTCACACATGATGGCCAATTTTCTTCCGTATCTCCTGTTAAAAGGAAGCACACTTTTATAAAAAAGTTTATAAGCACACAGTTACTTTCTACCTTGAGCTCACCTTCTTGCCGTGTGTTCTTTGATAACCCAGGAGCATTAGAAACTGGATAGAACTTAAGGATTTTTTTTTTCCTACCGTCAGTCCATTAACATATTAGCAGTCTTACAATTTGAAAGTACCAGGACAACTGGGTATAGGAGTGACCGGATAAAGCAATGGCTGTTCAAAGCCAGTGTCAATATTCATGGTAATGAGCAGGAGTGATTTACCTGACCCCACTGCATTGGGCCTGGCAGCAAAAAAGATGAGAACACCATGGCAACCATCTAGCAAAGTGCACGGAGAAGCCTAAATGAATTAAAGAGCTAGGAAGAGAGAAAGGGACATGCTCACTTAGAATACAGCGTCTGTGATGGAGAAGATGCAATACACCCTGGTATGTATGCCGTATGCTTGCTTTCGACCTCCTTCTCAAGCATAAGTGCCTCTCTCATGATGATGTTAAAATGATATAAAATGATATTGCTTACATTTTAAAGGGGGGAACCAGAAGAATCTTAGTGCTAGTTAGAAGTGATATAGAAACATTAGTTCCCGGGGCTGGAGAGATGGCTCAGAGGTTAAGAGCACTGGCTGCTCTTCCAGAGGTTCTGAGTTCAATTCCTAGCAACCGCATGGTGGCTCACAACCATCTATAATGAGATCTGGTGCCCTCTTCTGGTGTTCAGGTACATGCAAGCAAGCAGAATACTGTGTATAGATAATAAACAAACAAATAAATAAACCTTTAAAAAACAAAAACAAACAAAGAAACATTAGTTCCCAAACAAATGTCTTGCTCGATGGTCCCAAGGTTAGATAGACTAGAGGCCCTGCTCCTTGCTAAACCTTGATGGGAATGCAGATGTCACAGAAAAAAAAAAGGTAAGTGGAGGGAGGGAAGAAAGCTTCCCAGGATGGTACTCTTTGAATTGACTATGCACTTGAATGAAAGAGTTAGCTTCTATGGGGCTGCTGTGGTTGTTTTCTCGATGTTGAGGACTGAACCTTGGGGCTCATGTATGGCAAGCACATATTCTGCCATTGGCCACTCCTCATCTCTGACACACCTTCCCCCACACCACTTGAGTGGGCTCAAGCAGTGGTGTGAGTCCCTGACAACAGCAAACAAACACTTCAAATGCCAGGAAAGGAGACCGCAGTCTTCCTGGGCTCAGTTGGTTTGTTTTGCACTGGTTTGCAATGACTCAGCCTCTACTTGTTGGTCATAGGATGACCTTGGGGAAGATATGGCTTTAGGCAAGTATACATTAAAAAAAAATGTCACAAGTATTTATTTTATTGGAAGACAGCAACTCTCAAGGTGAGTTTAGCATATATTTTTATATGATAAGATGTTAATACTTATAATAAAGTAAAAACAATGTCATCTTCAGCTGTCTTTATACACTGGAAAATGGTTTAACAAGTTGTCTCTTGGAAGGTAAACGGCATTGTACCATTGGCCGTATGACATGAAGGATTTGCCATCTCAGCAAAGTGCTACAGTGTGAAGATCCACCCACGTGTACCTAAAATGGTTTTCCTCCCACCGCTGCTTTTCGGCAATGTTCCAGCGATTATTTTCTGGGTACCGCTCATAAAACCCCACGGATAAACAGTTGCTATTTGTACTCCACGCTTAATAGGAAGCTCGGTGAATTTAGTGACACTCATCTTAGGAAAGCAACCGACCGGGTGTCAGCTCTCCTAAGTGCCTCCTCAGCAGTCGTTGATGCAACTGCTTTTTTTCAAACCGTTATTCGTTAATTTGATTAGTGATAGCATCAATGAAGTGGCCTCTTGCTGGTTGGTCAACAAAAGAGCTAGAACACTTTCGTCCTCTATGTGATGGCAAGCCCATTTGAACCTCTATGTACGTATAGAAATCTGGCCATTTCCTGTGGAGGATGGAGGCATTTGGACAAATCTGGCCATTTCCTGTGGAGGATGGAGGCATTTAGACACATTTTAAAGATGAAAGGAAACTCCAAATTAATATCTAACGTCCCTAGCCTAGTATCAGGTTAAACTGTTGGCTTTAGGAATATGCTCTCTCTAACTTCTGCAGGTAGAAGGGTTTTGAACAGGGACTTTGAGAAACACTCGTGGGGATATTAAGGGAGAGAAAATTCTGGCTGGAACTGAGAATTTTAGATTGATGTGCAAGTGATTCGCAGAGGAGAAGCACCAGGGCTTATATATTGTAGGCAGTGTGAAACTCTTGAAAACCCAAGGAAAAGGAAGGATCTACTGCTTACACAGTGGAAGCAGAAGGAAGCGACCGTTCAAAGAAGCCAAACCTTTGCAGGGAGACCGGAAGAAAGCAGCCTTCCAGTAAGGTGTGCGTGTCCCGCGCTCTCCTGGCCTACGTGCCTCAATCCTGATGAGAACCTTACTCTTTTTTTTCTTGCTGGGGGATGGGTTATATGTGTACCACATGAGGATTTCATCTGCTTCTACAAGAAAGCAGGAAAAATGGAATGTTTCTCTTGCATCTGTTACTTTTCCAGTGCCTTTAGCTCAAAATAATCCTTCTGCAGAGCTGGTTTATGCGGGGATGGTGCATTCTGCCGTTCTGCATTTACAAATGGGATCCAGGAGGAAATTTCCACCTGGGAGCAGAAGTATGGCTGTTTCTAAGAATATCATCTTAATCATGTAAAATGCTCTTCTGTAAAATCTGGTAGCCACTGTCTCCTGTGGTTGTTTGCATTAAGCTAATTAAAATAAAATAGAATAAAATTACTTGGTTACTCTAGTCATATTTTATGTGTGTGATAGGTTCCTGGCTACATGTAGCTGCCAAATTAGGCAGTGGAGATAAACACACTCCTGGACGGAATTCTTGCACGGTACTATACTGAAGGAGAATAGAAGAAGCAGACGTAGGAAGTCGACAAAATAATTTTTTTAAAAAGGAGTAAATGAAGTTCTGTCTAAAAAAGGAGGCAAACATTTACATATCCTAAGTTTTTTTTTAATACATTATACATCCCAAGCGTCTTTTATACAATAACTTTAGCATTTGTTCTCTTTAGTAATAATAAGGATGAGGGAGCAATTTATAACAAAACAGAACTGCGGTTAGACTGTGACAAGAAAGCTGTTACAATTACAGCATTTTGGTGTTAGAAATGACCTTTTATATCCTCTTGTCTAATCACCATTTGACTGAATCCACTTTAATTGGCCATTTCGTTGATGTTTGAATTCCTCCAGGAGCCAAGCACATATCAGTCTCCCGAGAGGTCACATTTCACCTGGGGGATTGTCTAGTTGCAGCCAGGCTTGCAAGGACGGGTACAACCTCCCAGAAAGCAAGTGGGGGTGGGGGAGAGTGGTGGAGAGTCCTGATTAGCAGCTAGAGAAGTGGCTAGCCAACGTCGATGGCACCTACATTGTGGGGTGAACCCCATTGTTGGAGCGCGGGTAGCATCTTCTCTTTGTTTTCATCACCATTCTTAAAGAAGAAGAAGAAGAAGGAGGAGGAGGAGGAGGAGGAGAAGAAGAAGAAGAAGAAAGGCAAAAAACATTCACAATGAGACACAGAGTAAAATTATACAGGTTAATATGTTTTGCAAAGTTTAAAGTGCTGTTCATGAAGAAGTTTTTTTTTTTTTATCATTACAAAGCCCTGTGGAATTGTGTTGACACAATAAAATTCAGAAAAGCTGATATTATGGCAGAGGAAACCCTTAGGGAGCTTGAAGTTATTGCTTCAACAAGTCTGGCTTACAAAGTAGAGTTGTTAAAGAATAAGATGCATAAAGTAATCCAAGGCTGTCAGAACATGCATACATAAAGATGACTACAGTCCCGGTCTCCCTAAATGTTTAGGGCATTTTCCTAAACATACTTCTTGTGCTTGGCTCAGGAAATCCGGAAAGCAGAGGTCTTAGCAATACAAAAATAGTAAGACCGGTAGAACGGAAGAAATAAAATGTTGCCGTAAAATGCAATCTTAAACTTTGATTCAGAAAAAGATTTTCACAAAAATAGAATGAGAACGTCCTGACACTCCAAGGAAAAGCTTGGTAATTTTAACTTTTGGTCAGCTTCTGTAAAGGAAGAACTAGAGTTCATTTATAAAGCAAAGGTCGTGGCCACGTTGAGCGACGACACTGGACCTTAATGGGTTAAAATCTGGCGGAGGAGCTTGAGCTCTTATCGCCAAAGGAAATGAAGTATCCGTACCTCCTCTAACTTCCCCCTGCTTGTAGAGAGAGCAGGGAGGCAAGCTGTACCGCTTTTCGAATGGTGGGGGAGAACGGGGTAAAATGGATACTATAGGTGCATGTTGTTAGAATTTAGCTGCGCAGCTCTCTTTGGTGTGGGGACAGCCTTTGAGTTATGAGAAGAGAAGTAGACTCTGAGGTAATTTCCTCTAAACACCTAAAGTCCTTCTAAAACGGGACTGGCCTTTCACTGTTCCGCCCCTTCCTTACCAGACGGCTTCTCACTGATACTTTCTGCCGCTTCCCACTTTTCAGATTTCCTGCCTATAGCATTTGGGGCTTGGCTCGGGATTCTCCACGGTTGGTTCCAATTTAAAACCAATAGGCTGTGGGATGTTCTCTGTGCTGTGAATGTGTTGCCCTGATTGGTTAATACATAAAGTGCTGGTCGACCAGTAGTCAGGCAGGAAGTATAGGCAGGGACAAAGAGAGAGGAGAATTCTGGGAACAGGAAGGCTGAGTGAGGAGATACTGTCAGCCGTGGCCATGAGGAGCAAGATGTAAAGTACCTGTAAGCTACGAGCCATGTGGCAAGGTATAAATTTATAGAAATGGGTTTATTCAAGTATAAGAACTAGATAGCAAGAAGCCTAAGCCACATGGCTATACAGTTTATAAATAATATAAGCATCTGTGTGTTTATTTGGGTCTGAGCAGCTGTGGGACTGGCGGGTGAGAGAGATTTGTCCTGACTGTGGGTCACACAGGACCAGGAGATAACCCCAGCTACACCAATACTTATTTAATTATTTACCAAAGACATTAAGAAGATCAAGTCAGTCAGGTGTAGTGGCACATCCCTTTAATCCCAGCACTCAGGAGGCAGAGGCAGGCAGATCTCTGAGTTCGAGGCCAGCCTGGTCTACAGAGTGAGTTCCAGGACAGCCAGGGACACACAGTGAATTTCTGTCCTGAAAAACAAGCAAACAAACAAGGAAGATTCTGGTCAACACGGTGGCATTTTCACATGTTTATGTTTCCATACTTTGTTTTCATTCATCCCTGTCATCCACTGTTCCTCACCACCCTCTTATTATTATTTATCTCCTGTCCCCCCAAACAGTCCTTACGTCTGTTTCAACGTCACAGGCATCCCATAACCCGTTTCCTACTCATCCTTCCTGGCATCTTCCTCCTCAGCCCTTTTCTACCTCTGTCTCTGTCTCTGTCTCTGTCTCTGTCTCTGTCTCTGTCTCTCCCTCCCTCTGTCCATCCCTCTCCACCTTCCTCCCCCTCTCCCTCTGCCTCCTTCTCTCTCATTTAAATCTATAGCCTACATATGAGAGAAAACACGTGCTCTCTCTCTTTCTGAGTCTGGCTTATTTTGATTGACATAATCACCTACAGTTAAATCCATTTTTCCTGCAAATGTCATGATTCATTTTTCTTTACGGCTTCTCAGTTTCATTGTGTATTTGCGCCACATTTTCCTTATCTACTTATCTGCTGATGGACATCTAGGCTAGTTCCGTTTCCTGGCTGTTGTGCAGCAGTATACATGGATGCCCATCTCTGGTGGTGGCTGACTGAGATTCTGCTGGGTATGTACCCAGGAGTGATACAGTTAGGCCATATGGTAGTTCTAGTTTTGGGTTTTTGAGCCACCTCCACACTGATTTTCATAGTGGCTGTACCGGTTTCTATCCCAACCAGCAGTGCATAAAGGTTCCGTTTCCCCAACAGTGTTTGAGCAATCCTTTGTTTTCTTGATGATGGCCATTCTGCTAGGCTGCGATGGGAGGCAGAGGCAGCCTTAGTCTGCACGTCCCTGATGCTAAGACCATCTACTTGTGCCTTTGTATACCATTTAGGCTTTATAAATTTTTTTCTACGTGAAATTATGTTACTCTACAGCCCTGACTTTGAGAACAGGTAAGTGGCTTGTCCTTAGCGCTGTTCTTAGTATTGCCCTTCACCTTGTTCTTACACTGAGGCAGGCTAAGATCTGGTTTCATCTTGCTGCGATTTGTCAACTGCTTCTCTACCCACTTCCAAGTCTAAAAGGCTTGGTCTCTAGGTTGTGAAACATTTAAGCCTGATTGCGAGGGTGGGGGGTGGGGTGGGGTGGGGGTGGGTGGGTCCTTAGGTCACTTAGGATACGTTCTGAAGAGGATTGTGGGACCCTGCTTCTTCCTCCTGGCTTCCAGGCCCAATGTTAAACCTTGCTCTGCCTTATACTCCTGCTCTGAGGAGCTGTTCTTACTAGAGGCCCAAAGCATTGAGGCCACCTAATCCTAGACTGGATTGCCTTGCTTTTTGTTGGTTTGTTTTATTTATTTATTTGCAGTGACAGAAAGCTACTAGCACATATGCCTGGGACACCATAGATTGTGTGTCCTTCCTGCAGCCCTGAACTACCTGTGTGGCTCAACTCACGGTTAACAAATACTAACCACTCAGCCTGTTGGACATTATGGGGCACAACCAATGAAGAGAGTCATCCAAAAGGATGTCCAGTGTCTTTGACTTCTTAAAGGGACAAAATAGTGTGAACCAAAGAGACCATCTGGGCCTTGGAATGTGGAGCAGGGCACTTGCTCAACAAAGCCCTGGGTTCAGTGTTCAGCTCAGTTAGAAACAAGGAAATTGTTTGGTTTAAGTGGTTAGCAATAATCATTTAGCTCTGTTAATTCACTTTCATTACGTAATTTAAAAATTGTGTTGTAATTATCCAGTCACATGTAGCTGTGAAAGCTTCTGACATAAGCAGCACCATATACCCTTCACCCAATTCCCCCACAGAAACACCTGCTTTGCTATAGTACAATAACATACGCAGGAAGTGGACACAGGTTCATATTCTGTGTCACATATTCATATTCAATATATTCATATTCAACCTTTCACACATTTCACCAGCTTTATAAGTGCTTGCGTGTGTAGCTCAACCCTTAAAGTTTATCGCACGGACAAGTTCATGTGACACATGGGATAACGAAGATCCTTCTGGCTTTTCTGGCATCACCAGAGCCGCTCCGGGAACGACATTTTTACCCCTCTGCCGTAAATGTCCCACAGTGGATTGTACGGTGAGCACACGCTTAGTTTCCTGAGAAACCAATCACGCTGGTCTTTTCACGAGTGCCTGTACCAGTTGCAATCCCATTGGCTCTGCCTGCGTGATGGACACCGGGTCTCAGCATCATGTCCAGTGCTGTTGCTTAGTCTGGGGCATCACTTGTGTTCTACAGGTCAGGGCTGGTTAGAACGGAACCCTTATCTGGCATTTGGCTTCTTCAAAATTAATCTTAGTATGGGGGGTGGTGGAGTGCTGCTGTCCTGCCTCTCCTGAAGAGGCAGCAGAATCCTCAACATAAGATGCAGGGAGAGACCTCTGCGTTCTCAGCTGCACCTGCTCGGAGTGGAATTTCTGTCATCCTGAGATCAGAGAAGGAAGGGCAGAGTAGGTTAGAGTTCAAATGCCCAAGGCTCCTGCTGTTCTGGCTGAGTCGTGATAAACTTTCTTGTAAAAGAAAAAAACTTTTTAGATGTATTTTTAATTAAACTGTATACTATTTCTTGGTGGTGTAAGTCTGCAGATCTAAGCCCCAGATTTCTGCTGGGGAACTGGTGCTGTTTGTGTTGTAGCATCTTCAGTACAAGCCCTTGGTCAGGAAGAGGGTTTGAGAATATTTTCTCCCCAATCTGCCGCTTGTCTTCACCCACTCTTCCCAGGCTTTCGGGCAGGAAGGGAATTTGAATTCTGATGTGATCCAATGTACCTTTCTCTGTTATGCAGGTTTTGGTTTTAGTGACAAATCATGCTTCTGCTTTCGTTTCCTCTTGCAAAATCGTTTCACCTACCTGGATCCCCATGCTTTTCTCTCTATATGGTGGGGCACACACACCCAAATGTACAAAGACTTTGGCTTCTGTAAGGAGTTGCATGAAGATCAATGTGAGGAGAATGGGTCTCTTCACTGTGTCCCTCCCCTTTTAAACAGATGAAGCAACTGACTGATTTCTCTGAAAGTCGTCTAATTTGTGCTGAGAACACATCAGTAGGCACTCGCTCATCATCCGAGGAGAGGCCCTTTCTTCCTGAACTCTTCCGTTAATTTAAATGTTGGTGTTCATGCTTGAGTTCACCTGTGTTTCTATGGAAACACAGCCACACATAATGGCAGTACCTTTGACTCTCCTGCCAGTTAAACTACAGAATAAATGCTGAAATTGTGGGGGGAAATGGATTACTCAGCCAAATGACTTACCGATGGCTGCCCCCCCTGCCCGGAGTGGATGGGGGCACGTTTGTCCTTCCAAAGCCCATCTGGATGGAATGTGTGGCTAAAAAGGCATTTTTAAAATTCGATCTTGCCTTATATGGAGAGCTGGTATTGGAAAGCTCTGATCTCAGTGCAACTTTCCCCTTTGTTTGGCGGGTTATCACGATAGGCAGCTCTGTTAGTTAGTGGATTCACACAGAGCAATGAAAAGGGAGCTCTAGTGGCTAGCAGTATTACCCCTTGAAGCTAAAAGATGGCACGTGTAACAGGCTCTTTCCTAGCTGCATTGGGAAGTCACAGCAACTGGGAGAGTTGTGGGTGCAGTTGTTTGATATGGTCTTCTGTTTTTTTTCCCCTTTAAAATAAAAACAAATCTCCAATTTTGATCTTGAGTTTCTGCAGCCTCAGTTTTTTTTAAAATCACAGTACTGTTATATACTAAATCCTTTTTAATCAGCCAGTAAAAATAAAAATTTGATTTGCAAAGTTCTTTCCTTTCCTAAGGCAATTTGTTGGCACTCATTTCTGTTAGAGATTGAGATAGGAAAAAGTGTGGATGATTAAAACTCAGGCAGGCTCCCTGGCCACTTGCTTCTATATTCTTGGCTGGAGCCAAGACACAGGCTAAATGTGTTTGTCTTGCTTCCAGTTTTAGAGCGGTGGTCCTCTTTAATGGAGGCAGGTGTGTATTGTATCCTCGTATGTGTCTTGCTTCTGTAATTTCCTGTGGCCCTGGTTACAATTATTATATGCTAGTGTTCTCTTGGTGGTCTGTGATAGAAAACCATGTCTTGACTGGAATATGAAAAGTCAAGGTGTGTACACAGATGGACCAAAAAGGTAACACTGTCACTGGGTCCCTGTTTCTTCCTATCTCTTGTTTTTAATAGTGTTGCAGTCTGCTGAGGACTAAGTCTTCTCATCCTGGAGCTAGGACTTCAGAGTCTTATAACTTGTGCTCATTAGGTCATGTGCCCATCCATGGACCAATTTCTGCAGAAAGGGCTAGTCTGTGCTCCAGTTATCCAGGTGAAAGGCCAGGGCAGAGTTGTGTGTCTTGACAGGAAATAGGGGTTCTGGATCTGCAAATGTTGGCAGCTGAAGAGCCACCAGGTCTGAAGGAGTCGTTCATTATGCTGGGTATGGTGGCATCTGCTATGATCCTAGCACTTGGGAGGCTGAGGCAGGAGTATGATGGATATGAGGCCTGCCTGGCTTTCATAGCCAAATCTTGTCGCAAGTCATTCGTTAAAAAGACAACAAGGGCATATAAAACAAGTTTATGATTGGAAATGAACAAAACAGGGGACTTGGCAAATAATCTTTTTTAAACAAAACCTATTTAAGAAAGATGCTTAATAAAAGCATGAAGGCTCCAGGAAAGGCTCAAAGCCTCACAGAGAAACCCTGTCTCGAAAAAACAAAAACAAAAACAAAAACAAAAACAAACAAAAAAAACCAAAAAAAAAAAAAAAAAAAAAAAAACCAAACCCAAACCCAAAACCAAAACCCAAAACAAAACAAAAAAGAACGAAGGCTCATCAGCAGACTTCATTGTCTGCACTTTGATTTCCTCTAGTATAAATTTAGGACTTTAATTAATTAACTTCTCTGCTGTTTCAGCTGTAACATCCTGTCTCACCCCATGATAAGCCACCAAGCCCCCAGGTGCGTATAATGTGTCATGTATCTCTCAGTCTGAGAGGATGATGAGTATGGAGGGTGGAGATGCTGCGCCTTTGGATAAGCTTGGCCCTGAGGCAAGCATATTTGAGGTGCCAGCTTTGGACATAATATGGGACTGCACAGTTCAGGGTAGGGACAGTGCTGCTGTTAAGAGATATAGAGTCAGAGCACAAGGTGATAAGACAAAAGTTTCCCTACACTGATTTTTTTTTAAAGTGTGTGGTTGTTAATTTTTTTCCAGACTGTTTTATTCAAAGGTATGCTTTAGTTCTGGTATGTTTGATTATCCCCATTTTGCTAGCTTACTTTACTCTGACATTGGCTGGTATAGCAAGGTGGTAGAAGTTGATTTTAAATTTCTGCAGGCTGTGATTTGTGGACAATTTTCCCTGAGAACACACCTGTCATCATTTACTTAACAAATGCCTATGGCTTGCCTACTCAGTGCCACGCACTGTCAGGGTGGACTGTGGTTAATGAAATGAATGTCCTGATCTAATGGAGTTTGCATTGTACGAAAGGAGATAATAAACAAATACGGAATGATCTTTGGAGCATTAAAGACAATGAAGCATGACAACCCATTGAGAACAACTGCAGTGTTGTGTGGAGGTGGTCAGCAGGGACCTCTAAGATGGTGACATTAGAGACAAAATTAAGTGAGAAAGCAAAGGCTTCTTCTCTGGTAGAACTTGCGTTCCAAGTGGAGAGACCCTCAAATGCTGAGGCTTGAAGCGGGAACGAGCTTGACCAGGCGCATGCAGCGCCAGGCAGCCAAAATGTCTGTAGTAAATGGACATGGGGTGGGAGCTCAAGGAAATGAGATCAGACGCCAGACCTCTTACCTAGCTCCTGCACTGCGCATGTGTGGCCACGAAGCTGGAGCTTGGCAGAATCGCAACACTCCGTACCCCGCCCCATCCCCCACCATCTGGTCTTTCCCATCTCTGTATACTCTAGACTTTCTCCCAGGCCACAAGCAGCATCGCCAGCTAATAAGGGAGGAGATGGAAACTCAAGCAGAAGAATCTGGTGCCCCACTGCAGGCCTCCATGGAGGGAGTTGTTCATCAACTTGCCTCACTTGGATAATCTTTTGCAAGGGGCCATAGATGAACTCCCTAAGATGGTGGTTGATGGTCTCCAAGGACAGTCATTCATGACATTAACATGCTAGCCAAAGTCATTATTCACAATTATAAAGAGGTCTTGTGTCTTGCATCATCAGTGTGTGCTGGTGATTACATATGCCACGCAATCTGCACATGCGTGGCATAGCTTGGTAAGCCCACCAGTGCCTCAAAGAGCTGGACATAGACCCCACTCTGTTGTCCTCTCTCTGTTTTTCTCTCTTGCCCCCACTATCTCTTCTCTGTCTCTCTTTCTCTCTGCACCTGCATCTCCCCAGACCTGGTTCTTCTGCCCTCCCTTCTCCTAATAAAGCTCTGATATTGATACTGGGTTTTGTCATGGCTGTGACCTTTTCATGCGGTAACCAGCGCCAGTAACCAGTGCTGCTTATCATTCTTACGTGGAGTGGGATGGGGCTACTGTGGAAGCCCTCACTGGTGCTAGGTAAGGTTGTTCCAAGTACGGCTGGTTGTGGGAGGAGTGTTCATACTCAGTTAAGTAACCCCTCATCTAAGTTCTGTAAGGAAATCCAATACATTCCTTGCTTCCCCAGAGTGAACTTTGGTGGAACTGTGCCTAGGCTTGTCCTTGGGACCTTGGGAAGAGGGGTAGACATAGCTTTATGTCTCCCTCAGGGAAGGAATTTTAGCAACCATCACTCAGTGCTCTGTTATTATAATGGATTTCTGACGCCAGGTAACTTATAAACAAAGAGGCATATTTAGAGGTTGGAGGTTCGACAACATGGTGCTGGCATGATCTTGGTTCTGGTGAAGGCTTCATAGTCTTCATGGTCAATAGCATCCTGGTCATGGTATGTGTGGAAGAAGGAGACTCTCAAAGCCAGACAGGAAACCAGAGAGGGACAGAGTCCCAACAGGGCATTTATCCATTTAAAGATTTATCTCCTCAATGACCCAAAGACGTTCTACGAGGTTCCCTAAGTCTTGCCTTTTAAAGGCTCCGCTGCCTCTTATTGCTGTACCAGAAATCAGTCTCTCAAAACACGACTCTTTGAGAGACACAGTCAAGCCATATACAAACAATCCCAGTTACTCTGTTTTGAATTACCTTTATTGCTCTCAGCTGGTACTGTTAGATGAATATTGTATGACATGACACCTGCTTAGCATTGAACATCCTGCTATTGGGATTTCTGTGCTGGGAATTTGCATGCATTCTCCGTTGCTTAATGATCAGCTGCAGTCAGGTGTGTTCTGCGGCTCACACAGTGCTGCACACGGAACAGTGAAGACACCGAGTGGTATTTCTGTGAGCACCATTTGGGAAACGGTTCAGTGGTAATTATTCTTGAATGTCTTAAAAATTACGAATAGAATGTCTTATTGCCATTTATGTCCGGACAAAATGTTACAAAATGATACACGATGTAGCTATTGATGTAACATTTAATAAAAACTTGCCAAGTTTCCTGCATTGTACAAGGCCTTTTTACATCAATATACTGTGGAAGAAAGAATTGCAGTGGCCTATAATAGGCTTTTTATTGAATCTTGTAGATGACTGTGCCCGATGGTTCTTTTGTGGATTAGGATAAACAAATGATAGTACCTACCCAGCTATGAAAAATATCTCCGACTACTGCATTTCCTAGGGGGACTTTTCTTGGAACCAGTAAAGGGGCCTTCCACAACCTAATTTCATCTTCTCTACTGTATAAAAATCCAAGTTAAGTAGGTACTGCTTGGTGTATTTGCTCATGCGATTATTTGGAAGGAGAACACGACTTGTTTATTTGAGACAACGAAGCCCCGAGACTTGTGCTGTGACCCGATTTCACGTTGGGTCAGTTCTTTCCTCTGCCCTTCACACTGGCTCTGGAGACCGAAGCTTCGGATGACAACAGAGTCAAGGTCCCTCTGACTTTCCTTTGTTTCTCAGCCATGGCCAGAGGCTTCCTGGAAAGTTTTCTTCCCTACTTGACAGACATGCTAGAAAAGGACAGTTGCCTTAAGTAGTCCTGTCATTAGCAGGGGTAGAAGCAAATCAAAATTGCCAGCTGTGCCCCTGGGAGTTCTTTTCAAGTCCTCCACTCAAGTGGCGCTGGGAAACTGACTCATACCACAGGAGAGGATTTCATGAGAAGGGGCTGGGTGGCTAATGGTCCTTGCCTTGTGACCCTAGTGGGTGAGTTCAGTCTCCAGAACCATTGTGAATGTGGCAGGGGGAACCTGTCTCAACCAAGTTTTTCTCTGACCTCCACATGCAGGTGGTGGCATAGATGACTGCCTGCCCATCTGTCTGTCTGTCTGTCTGTCTGTCTGTCTATGTCTCCCCCGACACCCACACACACTTCACACTAATTAAAAATGTTTTAAGAGTTTCAGGATGGGCCAGTGAAGCAAAGTCAGGGTTTATTGGTTTGTTAAGCAAAGTGTGAGGTTGACTAAGAAAACAATACTGCACACTTAAACTTAAGAGTGGGTGAGGAAAGAAAACAAGCAAAGAAAAGGACATCAGCACAGAACAAAGTAAGAGGTCGGCGCAAACTTCTCAGGAGAGTTGCGCCACGGAAATTTGGAGAGCGTGTTTTATGGGCAGATGTAAGTGGAGGGAAGGATTATTTTTGAATAATGGTGGGGAGTTACAGTAATGGAGCACAGTATTCTTCAGCTATTCTGATCTGCCCATTGTGTGTGGTCACATGTATTACTGCGTAAGTGTAACATGGCATCCACTGTAACAACTCTGCAGTGGCATTAGCCTTGAACCACGGTGCCATTTGCCCCCTTCCCCTTTAAATTTAATCTCAGTTAAATTTAATTTACTATAGAAGACTCAACGCATGGCAGGAAGAAAGTACGAATAGGCAAACTTTTGTGACACACCACCATCCTTCATTTTTGGTTCCATAATGAACCAATTATTTATATAGTCTATTGTCTATTCTTTGTGCCCAGTGGACTCTGTCCAGGCCGTGAAATGCTCTCCGAGTCCATTAAGGTCTCCTAAGATCATTCTGTGTTTCCACGTTTCCTACTGTCCCCTCTCAACACAGAAAGGGGTGTATGCCTTTCTGAATTTACACTGAGCCAAGAGGTAGTCACACCCCTCGACCTTTCTTGTTGTGTTATTACTTCATGTATTATACATTTGTGGAAAGTCCAGTGTGGTGGCGCATGCATGCCTGTAACATCAGCATTTCGGTGAATTCATAAAAGATAAGTTCCCAGCAATTCTGATTCCTTGCCCCCCTCCACAATTGTAAAAATGAGATCATTAACTGCTTGCTCTGGCAAGGCTTTTGTCAACCTGCTTATTGCTATGTAACTGGGAATGAGATGGTGGTTCCTTTATTGTTGTTTCTAGGGGGAGAGAGACAGTTCCTCACCAGCTGAGGGGAGCTAGCGAGTGAGGCAGTTTCCCACTCAGTGGTGCATTCCACAGAAATGAGGTAACTCTGGTCTCCACATTTGAAAAACCCTCCCTCATCCCTTCAGCATAGCACATCTTCATGTTGGCTGGAGGGCTAGCGGTAATTAATAAATTCACTTAATTATAATTTAAATTGAGTCTATGGTCTTTTCTGGTGCTCTGGAGCCCCATGACATTTTAAGACCAGCATAATGAGATTCTACCAAACCAAACCAAACAAATACAACTCCCAAACATTCTTATGCCTTTCCTCCTATTTAAACTGTCATTATCATTTTATTCCAGCAAATCTTCAGAGGATGGAGGGGAAATTCCCCTCTTTTTCTTCACCAGAGAAGGCAAAATAAGATTCCATTTGTCCAGCCAGAAGACGGTAAAATGTCTATGTCTACATGCACACAAATCACCCTTCTTTTCCAGCTCCTCCTTTACTATAAGGAAACAGTGGCATCTGTCTGAATTTCATAAATTAAATGATGCCCTTGAGGATGGACTGAAGTAGCCTAATGTCAGAGGAGAAATCCTCATATTAAGTCTCAAGGTTTTCTGAACTGAGAAAAGAAGAAATACAGTTCCCACATAAAGTGATTCCTTCCCTTAATTTCCCAAAGGAGTTATTCATAAGGGCAGGAAACTCTGATCTGCTCAGGAAATCTATCATGTCTGCTTATTTACTTATTTTGTCAGAGTTTGGCTAGACCAGGGCCCAGCGAACTGATCTGGTACTGAAGGCATCCTGTGCACTGTGCAATCTAATTACAAGTCTTGGTTTGCATGGCTGAGCCCTCGTGGTGGAGAGGGAGACCAATGTCTCATTCCAGGGTTAAATCCACTTAGAACAATCATCATGCTCCTTGAAAATTTCAGCCCTTTTGTTGGTTGGAAGTATTACAACATGTGTTTTATCTTCTTTTGAGTATTTTTCCTTGGAGAGTGCTTGGCTAAAATCTTGGTAGCCCCTTTGAAGTGCAGAGCCCCACGTTCCTTTACTTACTTTGGCATAGGAAAGACGCTTCTGCTTTCAAAGGAGACTTGTCTGTGCCATGTCTTCCTGAGCTACTCAGATGGAGGTAAAGCTAACACCTGGGCTGGGTGTGGCTTTCTTCCTGTGTGGTGCCTCTCCTTCCTTGCTCTGTGGCTTGCCGAGCTGATTCTAGAATTTTTGGGTGCCCTTAGTTACCTCATCTCTTTCTTAGTCCTATTCAGTGTTTAAGTTTGGGGCTATGTAGTAAGATTTTTCCTGCATCATGGAGCTATCTCCTTAGTCCTCAGCTATTTCCCCTGGGTGTGGGCACAGGCCCAAGGAAGTCAAGGCGTGTGCGCCACAAGGCCGCTAACTCATCTCCAGGGGGAAGATTTTAGGCTTCATAAACTTAATCGCATCAGAGGGAATTTTGAGTTCAGAATAACGTAGTTTCCTTTGTTTTAAAGAAGCCCAGCAGCACAAATTTTGAGGCATGATCTTGAAGACAGATCACAGGCCTGGATCAGAATCTTTTGTCAGTTATTTAAACAGTTATTAAACTTGGACAAATTACTTAAAACTCTCCAAGCCTTAGCGAAAATAAATAATGAGTGTAGGGTTTGTAGAAATCAGTGACGTGGTGCACAAAGGCCTTTACTACAGTCTCTGGAACACAGTAGGTCGATAGTTTCCTGCTAAAAAGACTTCTATTTTCTGGGGTTGGAGAGATGGCTCAGAGATTAACAGCACTGGCTGCTCTTCCAGAGGTCCCAAGTTCAATTCCCAGCCACCACATGGTGGCTCACAACCATCTGTAATGAGATCTGGTGCCTTCTTCTGGCATGCAGGCGTACATGCAGACAAAGCACTCATACATAAGAATATACATAAATAAGCAAATTAATTAATTTTGAAAAAAGACTACACTTCCCAGTTTCCCTTGAAGACGGGCAAGGCAACTCTGGAAGGGGGGGCAGCCGTGGAAGGGAATGTGCTTCCATCATTTCTTCCCCTGTGAAGGGTCCAACCATCTTAACGTCCTTTATGATTCATTATCATCTTGGTTCCGATTATCACCAACTTTATTTAGGAGTTGAAATACTGAGTTATAGCACGCATAAGCTCTGTCTCTACTAACTTTACCTTTCGACATTTCACGGCATCCAAGGACCTAAAGTCTGGTAATGCTAGACTTCATGGCTTATTTCTGTTTGAGCCTATTCAGTACTGTTACCAGGTCTTTGTGTCAGAGGCAAGTTTGTGGTGTCACCACCACAGAGAAGGACTACTGAGAACAGCAGAGGGGCAAGCATGCCAAGGGTATTGAGAGGTAAGGAAACAGGCCCCTGTAGCTTCCTTTTGGAGTAGAGCTGGGGTTGTACTTCAGTGGTACAGTGCTTGTCTGTAGCCATCTTTTCTAAGTGCATGATTTCTCTGTGGTTAGAACTGACATGAATTAGGAACATCCATTCCCTAGGCAGTTAGGCCTACAGGCCAGGGTAGGGACTACTGTCTGTATGTCCTGGTGAAACTGGAAGTCAGCTCCAAGAACAGAGAGGATTCACAATAAACCCGACCTAGGTGATGGGACTGGGAACTAAAATCCTCAAGTCTTCAAGATGTCGGCTAAACTTCGGTCTTTGTTCTTCTCACTTCCCGGTTCATCCCTGCAACCCCTTGGAAAGTTTTTGGGTCAGGAGACTTTCGTGAGCCAGTACTCTTTCCCTTGAATCATCAACCAATCAGATTCCCCTACATGCATTTAAATTACACACTAGGTTCATCCCATCTCAACGTCTAATTTACGTATGTGTACCAACAAATCAATCCATCCTCAAGATGTAAAAACTCCAACTTAAGAACAATTCACCATTTTCTCATGGGCATCTTCCATAACCTTGTCTTTTCTCCATGCTGCTTTTGACTTTCTAGTGAGAGCATTGTTTTGACCTCACAATGTTGAATGTGTGAGTCCTTTCAAAACTATGACTATGCAAAAGACCTTTAATTAGTTTTTAGTTTCACAGCAGACACCAGATTGGGGTAGTTAACATGTAATTTCCAGAGCATCCCTGTACTTAAGCTTAGAATATATTTTTAAAAATGGAAAAGAAAGTATATAAATCCTTATAATCAAACTTAGAAATTATATAGGTGTAAGAACCTTACAACTTTACTGAAACATTGGAAAGGTCTTATTAGTTACATAATGATGTTATATGGGAAGCAAACCGAGAACTACCTAGCAGAAGAGTTATATTAGGAAAGCCATAGTGTCAAGGCCATGGGCAGCCATAATAGGGCTTTGATGAGAGAGACAGCTGTCATGGGTAGCTTGACAATGGGCCTCAAGAGAGAAATCCTTTCATTCCAAAGGTCGAAGGAATTTTATATTGTTTTTTTCTTGGTGCTAGGGGGAAATGTTCCACACCACACGACCCAGCCTCCATGCCGGAAGTCATAGACAGGAGGGCACTAGATAAGAGTAAAGTTAGAATTTTGGAGGGATAATAATAAAATAAAATACAGTAAGGTAAAATAAAAATTAATACTTTCCAACATATTTGAAAAACAAACAGGAGGAAAAGAGCTCATAGAGAAGGAATAAGATGCTTGTTCATACATTCAGGAATCCCATAAAAACACTAAGCGGGAAGCCATAATATATTTACAAGGGACCTGTAGGATAAAAGGAGAGGACAAAATATACATAAAATACAGATAAAAATAAAAAAGAATATAAAATTTAAAAAAGGGAGAGAAAGAAAAGAAAGCCCTGACATGATACAATGTGGGTAGATGCCGTTGGAAGGGTCAGGAAGGCTCCATTTTGTGCTGGACACACATTCTAAATTCCTAACAGATAAGATTCTGGCATCTCTGACTCCATGCCCCTTCCTCAGAATTGTAAAACTGCTGTGAGAGAATTAACCACTTGATCTGGCTTTTGTAAACCCCTGATCACTGTGTGCAGGGAGGAGAGAGCTCCTCGCCAGCTGAGGGGGGTGATGCAGGGTCTCACTCAGCTGCACACACCGCAGAAATGAGGTGACTGTGGTCCTCACCATTAAAAACCCCTCTTAGCCCCTTCTGTACGGCACACCTTCAGTTTGGCTTTAAGGTTATTGTCCTGTGGGCAATAATTAATAAATACATTTAATTATAACTGAATTGAGTCTGTGGTCTTTTCCTGGTGGATTCAAACTTCATCTATCTTAGTGATTTTCTCAAAAAATCAACTCTTTGTTCGATTGATTTTTTTGTATTGTCCCTTCCCCCCATTTTATTGATTTCAGCTCCGAGTTGGATTATTTCTTGCCATTTATTCCTTTTGGGTGTGCTTTCTTCTTTTTGTTCCAGAGCTTTCAGGTATGCTGTTAAATTACTAGTAAGATATCCTTCCGATTTTTATATGTAGGCACATAGTGCTATTAACTTACCTCTTAGAACTACCTTCATTGTGTCCCATTAGTTTGGGTATGCTGTGTATTCATTTTCATTCAATTCTAGAAAAACTTTAGTTTCTTTCTTAATTTCTATCCTGACCCATTTTTTTCTTTTTTATTATTAAGAAATTTTCTAATCATTTTACATACCAACCACAGATTCCCTTCTCTCCCCTCTTCCCATCTCCTAGCTTCCCCCACCCCACCCCACCCTCCATTTCCACCTCCTCCCAGGCAAGGCCTCCCATGGGGAGTCAGCAGAGCCTGGTACATTCAGTTGAGGCACTGACCCATTTTTCATTCAGTAGTGAGTTGTTCAGTTGTTTTTGTTGCTTTAATCTGTGGTGGTCTGATCAGATGCAGGGAGTTATTTCAGTTTTCTTATATCTAGCATAGTGTCAGTATGTGATTTATTCTGTAGTAGTGTCTCTTTTACAAACTTCAATGCCCATGTGTTTGGGGGCATAGATGTTAAGAATTATAATGTCCTCTGTGGATTTTTTCCTTTGATGAGTGTATAGTGTCTTTTCCTATCTCTTTTGGTTAGTTTTGGTTTGAAATCTATTTTGTCAGATATTAAAATAACTATACCAGGTTGCTTCTTAGGTAAATTTGCTTGGAATATCTTTTTCCAACCTTTTACCTGGAGATGATGTGTATTCTTGATGTTAAGGTGTGTTTCTTGGATGTAGCAGAAGGATGGATCCTGTTTTCACATCCATTCTGTTAGTTTGTGTCTTTTTATTCTTGAATTGAGGCCATTGATATTGGGAAATATCAAGGACTAGTGTTTTGTTGGTTCTTGTTATTTTGTTGTTGTTGTTGGTGTGTGTGTTCTATTTTGAGTTTTGATTTGCTCATCTGGGATTATTTATTCCCAGTGTTTTCTTGGGTGTAGTTAACCCCTTTGGGTTGGAGCTTTCTTGCTAGTGCCCTCTGTAAGGCTGAATTTGTAGATAGGTATTACTTAAATTTAGTTTTATCATGGAATGTATTATTTTCTCCATCTGTTGTGATTGAAAGTTTTTCTGAGTATGGCGGTCTGTGCTGGCACCTGTAGTCTCTTAGAGTCTGTGTCTCGTTTGTCCAGGCTCTTCTGACTTTCAGAGTCTCCATTGAGAAGTCAGGTGTTGCTCTAATAGGTCTGCCTTTGTATGTCACTTGGTCTTTTTCCCTCGTAGCTTTCGGTTTTCTCTCTTTGTTGTGTATATTATTTTGTTCACATTCTGTACAGTGTTCTGATTATTATGTGCTGAGGGGAATTTCTTTTCTGGTCCAGTCTATTTGGTGTTCTGGAAGCTTATGTACCCTGACAGACATCTCCTCCTTTAGGTTAGGGCCATTGTCTTCTATGATTTTCTTGAAAATATTTTTTGTGCCTTTGACCAGGTTTTCTTCTCCTTCCTGTATTTCTGTTCTTAGATTTGGTCTTTTCACAGTGTCCCAGATTTCCTGGATTTTTTTTCTGGCCAGGATATTTTTAGGTTTAACATTTTCTTTGCCAGATGTATCCACTTCTTCTATTGTGTGACATCAATACCTGAGATTCTCTCTTCCATCTCTGTGTTCTGTTGGTGAGGGTTGCCTCTGAGGTTTCTGTTAGAGTTCCTAAATTTTTCATTGCAGATTTTCCTCAGTTTGGGTTTTCTTTATTGATTCTAGTTCCACTTTCCTTCAGTATTTGTCTGTGTTTTTTGTAGATTTCCTTGAGGGATTTATGTATTTCCTCTTTAGGGACTCTTATCATATTCACAAAGGCTATTTTAATATATTTGTCTAGTGCTTAAGCTATGTTGTGAAACTCGGGGCTTACTATGGTAGTATAGCTGGGCTCTAGTGGAGACCTATTGCCCTGGCTGTTATTGATTGTGTTTTTATGATGGCGTGTTGTAGGGAGTCTTTATCTTCCTCACCTGCCAGCTTCCAAATCAACACATAAAGACTTATTATTAATTATGAAAGCTTGGCTGATAGCATAGGCTTGTTTCTAACTATCCCTTATAAGTTAAATTAACCCATTTCTATTAATTTATGTCCTTTTATGTGGCTTGGTTACCTTTACTTTGTAAAGCCCACGCTGCTTGCTCTGTGTCCCTGGTGTCTTCTGCCTTCTTTTTCCCAGCATCCTCTCTGCCTGGAAGTCCTACCTAGCTATTGGATGTTTAGCTTTTTATTAAGCCAATCTTTTTGTGAAATAATCTTTTTAAATACAATCTTCATTGTGTTCAAAAAGATTATTTCACAACAGTGTATAGGTATCAGGTTTGGGAAGACTGTAATTCTAGGTGCTGATATCTGGTCTTGCCTTTGTTGGGTGGGTGTTTTGTTTCTTGTTTTTTGTTGCCCCTCTCTGTTCCTTAGGAGAGTGTGGTGGCTGTGTGTTGCCCGATAAGAAATTCTTCTGGGGTCCTGATAGGTGTGGTCGCTGAGGGTTCTTGGTAAAATGTGTGTTTCTAGGTTTTGGGGAAAGACTCTTAGGAATAGGGATGGACTGGGGAGGAGTGAGGAGGATCACCAGAGAGAAGACAGTGTCAGGATCTGACTAGCTCCCTGGGCTTGGGGGCAGTGAGCAAGGAGAGGCCAGAACAGGTGGTCTGCTGCAGAGCTGGGGATGAGACTGTGGGACTGCATATGAAGGAGAGGAGGCAGAGGGAAGGACTGAAGCTTGCCTGTCTGCTTCGCTGGCCTACTTACTTTGTCTAGTGGATTCCCAGGGAATGCCTGCTAGAATTGGGGGCTAGGATAAGAGATGTCAATCCCAAAGATGCAAGGAGAAATCACCATTGCCCTCATCATTATGCCCAAATTAATTAAAGCAAGCTTTTTAAAATTCTTGTACATGAACTGTTTCACCCTAAAGGTGGGGTTCAAGAAATCAACATTGGAAGACAAGGTTTTTATACCTCAGGGGGAGGGGATTTCCAAATCGGGGATTTGGCAAAATAGGTGGAGTTATAGGAGCAGAATGTAAGGATCACAACTTAGTTATAACAACCTCCTGAAGCAAGGACATGGCTGCAAGGTAACAAGACAGTCATAACAACAGGTCGTCATAACAACCTCTTGAAACAAAGGTAGGATTTCACGATGGTTATAATAACTTTTAGAACCAATGACATGGTTGCCATCTCCTTGAACAGGCAGTATAGACCCCTTTGTAGTTAAGGTTACAGGTAGGGCATAGCCCAATCCTTGAGAAAATGAGGACTTAATCATAAACAGGAATGAACCTAGTTTGTCTTTCCTGTAAGAAGACTTTCAAGCCTAAGATGGAGTCATGCTGGTTCATCACAGGATGAGTGGGGAGGAAGGTTGGAGGAGAAGATAATAGTGAGCAGTTGGAGATGGGGGCACAGAGGAGGGGGAGGCTGAAGCAGGTGGGGTGCTACAGAGAAGGAGGTGAGACTGGGGGATTGGATTTGGAGTAGAGGAGGGAGTTGAGAAGCAGGTAAGCTGCCTGCTTCCCTGGCTGGAGTCATCTTTGGGTTCCCAGGGCAGGCCTGCTGGAGTTGGGGACTCCAAGCGATGAGAGAGACGCAAGAAGATTGGAGGGAAGATCTGTGTGTTCCACTGTAGCATGAATCTTCAAAGTTCTTATTAATAAAATCAAACCCGAGGCCAGTTATTGGGGTCAATGCTGGTAGATCAGAGAGACAGAACAAGCCACAGCTATCTCACCTTGCCAATCCTCAGCTGGTCCTGTTTCCTCAGACTGGAAGCTTCTGTGTCCTCATCCCAATGGCTCTCACCTGAACTGCTGCTTAAAAGCCCGAATGCTTAACCAGCCAAATGCTGAACCAACCAAATGCTTCTAGTTTCTGGTCCTCACACCTTATATATCTTTCTGCTTTCTACCACCACTCTCTGGGATTAAAGGCTGGCTTTCTGGGATTAAAGGCGTGTGTCACCATGCTTGGCTTTTTCCAATGTGGCCTTGAACTCACAGAGATCCAGAGGGATTTCTATCTCTGGAATGCTAGGATTAAAGGCATGTGCTATCACTGCCTAACTAGTGACTTTTCTGTTCTCTGACCCCAGATAAGTTTATTAAGGTACACGATATTTTGGGGAACACAATATCACCACATTCCACTAGAGATGGTGGACAGGAGGGAGGCAAGGCTGAGGCAGGTAGTCTGCTACAGAGCTGGGGGTGCAACAGGAGATTGGATTTGGAAGAGCAGGGGGAGAAGTGAAGATTTGCAGTGAGCCTGTTTTTTCCCCCTGATCTGTGAGGTCAGCATGTGCCCAGGGAATGCCTGTTGGTATGGGAGGCTGGGATAATGGGAGGAGTGGACAGAAGGGAGGTTGGAGGAGAAGGTCCATGTAATCTGTAGGAGACGGGGGTTTAGAAAGGAAGCATGGGCCACAGTAGGTGTTTTGCTACCGGGCTGGGGATGAGACTGGAGAAGAAGAGAGAGAGGTGAAGCTCTCTGGTTACCCCTAGTTGCTTTCCTGGCTGGAGTGGCTTGTCCCAAAGTTACAATTCAAGCTGTCTGGAGCTTAGGGCCAACGGGAGGGCAAGTGCAAGGCCAAAGCAGGTTGCTTGTAACGTTTCTGAGAGGGAGAGACTGCAGGGGTGTGTGGCCTGAATTTGAGGAGAGAAAGGGAAAGGAGGGAAAGCTGGAGGATCTGTGATCTAACAGGCTCTCCTGACAGCGGGCACCTTTGTGCTAGAAGCCGCACACAGCCCTTTCCAGAGTCAAAGACTAACTTCTTTTTTCTTTTTTGTCTTTCTTCTAGGGACTCGCTCCTGTGGCTGCAGGGAGGATTACTGACAGTTCACAGCTGAGCCTCTGTCCAGGCACTGCCCCTGGCAGCTGAGAGCATTTCAGCCTGGTTTCCTTCTCATTGCCGGCTGTGCAGATTCCAATGCGCAGGGACCCCGCCTTAACTGAGGTGACCCCAGAGGACCTGCTCAGTCTCAGATACTGTCTGGGACCCCTTAGCAAAATGAAAATTCTGAGATAGCATAAATTTAATTATACAGGGATGGGGAATAAAGGGGCAAGATAGAATCTTAAATGAAGAGATTTCTCAGTGTTTAAGAGCACTTGCTGCTATTCCAGAGGACCTGGGGTCAGTTACCAGCATGCACATGGCAGCTCTTAATCATCTGTAACTCCAGTTCCAGAGGATCTGGTGCCTTCTTTTGGCTTCCACATGCACCAGACATGGACATGGTGCACAGACATACATGAAGCAAAATACATATCACATAAAATAATAATAAAATTTTAAAAAAGAACACAGAACTGTTCAGCACTATTCAATGTATGTTAAAATGTTAACTCAAATCCTGCTGTGGTGACCACTAGGGCTGTCCTTCCTTGTTTATGTCCTTCCTGTCAACCTCAACCAAATCAGAAACCAAATTTACTTCCTATGGACTGTCACTTCTCTCCTCCATGTAAGGTCAATGCAAAAAAGAGATTTCCCTTCAGGGCTAGATGACATTTTCTAAGGATCTAGCCCTATGCATGGTAGTTGGAGAAGCCTGTCTTAGGCTGTGGTCCTGTCTTTTTCCGGCTAACGTCTATGGAGACTCAGCAAACCTTTGTGTTTCAGGTAATACTTCTTCATGGAGGTTTATTGTTAACACTGTTGCTCCTCTAGCTCTGTTTAAACTTTTCCTCTGGCCAGTCTTTTTTCCTGTAGGACCCACACTTGTTCTCAGGAAATATTACCCATGAACCTTCTGCAGCAGACATCTGTGCCATAGAAACTATTTTCAGAGATGGAAGCTGGGGAAATCTACTGTTGACTAAAGAAAATAGCTCTCACCTCAAAGGAACAAAAGAGATGGTTTATTCTGGAACCAAATGTGATGGACCACAGCCCAGGACTGCAGATTCAGGTTCCTCCAAATTCCATGTTCCAATGAGGTAGCATTTCATGAAGTTAATAGAACAATTCAAGTCAGAAATTTACATACTTTTCAAATACATTGGTGGGTATATGAGGTTAGCAGGTTATAGCTCCCAGAGACTATCTTAGCCAGATCACATTCTTAGTCTCTTGGTTGGTGCAAACTCCAGGACTGCTTGTATATTCCAAAGCATTTATGTAGCTGAAAGTTTTCCTGGTCTCGCCCAGCACTAAGGTCCCACAGCCATTTATAAAATTCCTGTGTCCTGCCTGGTCCTGCAACTGCTCAGACCCAAGTCAACACACAGAGGCTTATGTCAATTACAAATTGCATGGCCATGGCTTATGGCTCAAGCTTCTCACTAGCTAGCTCTTACATCTTAAATTAACCCATTTCTATTAATCTATAAGTTGCCACATGACCGTGGCTTACCGGTCTACTGGCATGTTGTTCCTTTGGTGGCGGCTGGAGTCTCCTTTGCCTCTCCTTTCTCTTCCTGTCTGTGTTTGGATTTCCTGCCTGCCTCTAAGCTGCCTTGCCATAGGCCAAATGGCTTTATTTATCAATCAATAAGAGCAACACATATTCACAGCCTACAGTGTAGATGTAACCAATCATCTTATTAAATAAAAACACAGAACCAATGTAAAGAAGAAAGCCAAGAGGTCAGAGCTCAGAGCTAAAACCTTACCCTTCCTCCTGCAGTGGTCCTACCTCTCTGAAAGAGACCTACTTCCTGTGTGTTTGTCTTTATATAGTCTTTCTGTCCTGCCTTCTTATTGGTTGTAAACCCAAACACGTGACTGCCTCATCACTGCCTGTAAGTACAGCCCTCCAGGTCTTAAAGGTGTATGTCTCCAATGCTGGCTGTATCCCTGAATACACAGAGACTTACCTAGCTCTGCCTACCAAGTGCTGGGATTATAAGCATACGCCACCACCACCACACTCTTGCTATGGCTCTAATAGCTCTGACCCCCAGGCAACTTTATTTATTAAAATACAATTAAAATCACATTTCAATACAAATAAAATACCACCATACTACAGATAGACATTCCCCCATCACATTTACATAATGGTCACAAAGATGTTAGATGGCTTACAGAGGTGGTCAGTAAATGGTCATTTAAGGGCTAAAGAGGCCCTCAAATGCTTTTGCTTACAACAGTCCAACGTCTCCATATCACTGAAGTTTTAATTGGTCAGTCAGCCTTTGTAGTCGGATTCTTTCCTGGGATTCTTGTTCATGCTGTTGTACTTAATAACAGAAATAAAGGGACCCTAGGACGCAGATTAAGAGCTGGGCCTAAGTGTTGGTTTACCGGTCTGGCATAGGCTGCACTGGAGTTGATAAAACGTTCCTCTGTGGTAAGCAGTGATGGGATACTGATGAGAGGAAGCAAGTGAAAGGTGGGATATGGCAGGCATTTAACAGATGGAGGCAAAATGGTGCTTTAAGTGGAGTGGCTGTTACTAGATGGATCCAAACATAGAGGAAGACTGTGGAAGGTTGAGGATGACTCATGACCATTAGGAATGGAGGCTGAAAGCTAGAGGCTCTCATTGGAAGCAAGAACCCCAACTTTCTGCCAAAGGGCAAACCAGTTTTGTATCAGACTCAAAACTTTTTTTTTTTTAATGGAAATACCAGTGATATTGGTGTTTACAGGTCACCCTGGAGGAGTTCCAGGTTCCTATGGCCTTAACAAGGAATTGATCAGAGACACATAATCCAAGTAAGGAGGTGGGTAGGAGTAAAGAGGGTTTAGTAGCTCAAACATCTCAGTGGCCCAAAGACCAGGAGGTTTCAGACCACTTCCATAGGCTTTTAGGGTCCTTTGCATAGTGTATATGCATAGTGCATTCTTTCTGGAACATGCTTTACATATATCATCACCTACCACATGCCTTATCAGCATTTTAAATCTCCATGGTGTGTGTGTGTGTGGGGGGGAGGCGGTTAGCTTGGAATTATAATGAGGCACAAGCCATCTATGGACTCTCTGGTATATCTCTATCTAGGAAGCTTCACCCTGGGATGGTGTGAGGTTTTGGGAGGTTTCTAGCCTTCCTCCTTGCTTCCTTCTCCTCCTTCATCCTCTCATATTCTAGTTTTGTAAGACTTTGTGTAAGGCCTTTCAGGTTGCACTTACTTCCCCAGTCTCCTACTTACTAGAGCTCCAAAGAAGGTTGTCTTCTCAACCCTAACAGGATGGCTTTACAAAATCCAGAGTCTTGTTTGTTGAGGACCAGGATTACCAGTAGGGACATCAGGTCAAAGTGCTTGATAATTTCAAATTTTCTTGGTCCTTTTTCCTGGTGTTTAAAGTCTTGCTTTATTTAGATAATGTAACAGTGTGGTGGTTGATAGACAATGTAGATGCTGCAAAACAACATTTGTATCTCTCTTCTCCCACCTCCATAACACAATGTTGAGTAACTAGTAAAAGTATTTTTTGCTGCTGGGAGAAGGCAAGAGTGTGGAGAGATCCTGTCTGAGATATAGCACGACAGGAAGTTCTTCAGCTGTATGGAGGGAAAGAGAAATTAGTCCTACCCACAAACAGCCTCTGTTTCTAAACACAGTGTGAGAGTACAGGGAATTTATGCCCAAATAGCACAAAATACCAAAAGCTCAAACAACAAACTAAAACTAAGCTCAAATTTTGTTCAGATTGACTCAATCCCTAATAATAAATTCTCCTAGAAGGACTGGTCTCTCCATTTCCTGGTATAACAATAATAATTTACCTTCATTTTCAACTAAAATTGCAAAGGATACAAATTAGGAGGAAATAACAATATCAAGAACCAAACCAATGAACATAATCAGACTCAGATACTGTGACTAATGACTAATGAGCAGGACATCTGCCTCCATTATGATTACTGCATTTTATGATCAGTTAGAAATGGTGGACTGTAGATGTAACCAACCATCTTATTAAAATAAGAAACACAGAACCAATGTAAAAGAGAAAGCTGAGAGGTCAGAGCTCAGAGCTAAAATCTTACCTCCTGCAGTGCTCCTACCTCCCTGAAAGAGAGCTACTTCCTGTGTGTCTGTTTTTAAATAGTCTTTCTGTTCTGCCTTCTCATTGGTTGTAAACCCAAACACATGACTGCCTCATCACTGCCTGTACGTACTGCCCTCCAGGTCTTAAAGGTGTATGTCTCCAATGCTGGCTGTATCCCTGAACACACAGAGATCTACCTAGCTCTTCTACCAAGTACTGGGATTAAAGGCATGCACCACCACCACCACCATGACGCTCTTGCTATGGCTCTAATAACTCTGACCCCCGGCAACTTTATTTATTAACATACAATTAAAATCATATTTCAGTACAAATAAAATACCACCATATTTCCTCTTTTTCTATTTTAATAAAAAGAAAAAAGGCAAAAAGTTATAACTAACAAAAGAAAAACTATATACAAAGTACAATAACTATATACAATATATACAAGTAACAAATACCTAAATGATGTCTAGTCCATTTGAATTTGACAAATCAGAGAAAATAATTCCCTTATCTATCCTATTTTGGTAAGTCCAAAATGTATCTAATTCACTTTTTATCCTAATTAATCTTTAACTATAACTAACTAACCTTCAACTATAACTAACTAATCTTCAACTCCCTCAGAGACCCAAGAAGGAAATAATATTAGCTAACAAAAATAAAAACAGGAAGTGCATGCAAGCAACTTCCAAAAAATTTGTGAGTTGACAGAAACAGCCAGCTGCCTGGACAGTCACCTGAGGTTTTCTCTGCAGTGTTGGGCCATCATCTTTAGCCTATAGCATATCTGACAGACTCATTTGTGAAGTAGGATGTACACAAGGTCAGCAGTTCAACCTCACATTGGGTAAGATCAGTCCATGTACCAGAAACACCTGAATTCCACTAGTGTCATGTCATGATTCAGGATTTTAAATTCTGGAAATTGTTGTCCATTCTTCTTGGCTGTGTATATATGGCTTTATCTCAGCATCCTCTTCTTCTCCACATCCTTCTATTAACTGCCAGTCTACTATTGAGAGGGGTGAGCTTTCAGCTGCTGTTCCATTGCACAACAGAAGCCTTCGGCCCACTGCCTGTTCAGCTGTCTTCAAAGAAAAGGGCACTGTACTTTTTCCGGATTGTGAAGGCCACTTCAGAGATGGTGCCATATTATCCTGGCCTCAGAAGATGCCTTTTGATAAAGCCATAACCACACTTGTTTTGGCAACAATCAGTAGTCCTTTGTTTTACAGGCAGGGGCCCTGTTCGGCAGGGCAGGCCTGAGTTGTTTGTAGGACCAGCTTTAAGCAAGCAGGTCACAGTTAGTCTGGCCTGAGGCCAAGCAGATCTGGGCCCAGGCTAGGGAGCCAACCGCCCTTGCGGGAAAACTGGACCTGCCACCAAGCCAAGTGGTTTTTAATGGATTCTTGTCATGTTGGGCACCAGATGTAGATGTAACCAACCATCTTATTAAAATAAGAAACACAGAACCAATGTAAAAGAGAAAGCCAAGAGGTCAGAGCTCAGAGCTAAAATCTCACCCTTCCTCCTGCGGTGGTCCTACCTCCCTGAAAGAGAGCTACTTCCTGTGTGTCTGTCTTTAAATGGTCTTTCTGTTATGCCTTCTCATTGGTTGTAAACCCAAACATATGACTGCCTCATCACTGCCTGTAAGTATCGCCCTCCAGGTCTTAAAGGCGTATGTCTCCAATGCTGGCAGTATCCCTAAACACACAGAGATCTATGGGATTAAAGGCATGCACCTATGTCTATAGCCTCCCTTTTTCTTTTTAGAACAAGACCCCTGAATCTAATACCTTTTGTTTAGCTTTCTTTCCTGACCATTATCAATAACAACTTGCAAAGTAAACCCCCTAAATGATAACAAATATCCATATCCCACTGGAAAACCTAAAACTACCCACCCCACCTCTTGGGAATGTGGGTGTCAGATTCTTAAAAGTACTTCATCCTGACTGAGGGCAATGGAATCTCTAGGGGACCCTGAAAATAAATTGGGATAGTTGTGAAGTCCTGGGAGAGCTAGATATATCATTTGTTGTCCAGTCTCTGTGTAATGGGCAAGTGCAGGGCTTGTCTCAAGTCCTGCCTAGAGTAGTCTGTGAGGCTGGATCATCTCATTCAGCCTCCTTGAAACTGCCTTGAACAGTTTGTAGTCTAAAGCCAATTTGCAGATTATGTTTGTCATCTTAGTGGCGTTATCATAGTCCAGGTGGAATTATCATTGTGAGGCCCCATCCTCCTTTTGGAGACTTCAAAGGTCACTGTTAGGCATTGTCATGGTTCACTGCAGAAAACTTAAACATTTTAAATGTCATATGCAGCAGATCTTGAAGAGGTTAAAGGACCATAATTTGTTATATGCATCGAGAATACAAACACTTAATCCTAGTTACCTGCTAGAGATTCAAACCCAAAATCATGTACAGGAAGCTAGATGATTCCCTTTTCTAGAATTAGTTAGTATTAGTACTCAATATAACCATTAATTTTGTGACAAAAAGTTTAAAATATGTGTATATATAGTGATCTTATAAATTTTGATATAATATTCATACCTTACCAAAAGTTTAAATTGCCAAAATAAAACCAAAGGACCATGAGATTAGTAGAAATAAAATAGCCTCTTAATTTTAGGTTTTCTTCTCTTACATATCAGGTAGCTCTTCTGACATAAGAAAGAGATTTTGGATTTTCCTTTTAACAAGCATGCTTGGGTTTAGAGAAGAGAGCCAAACTCCAACAACAAAGCCAACTTTAATTTTTAATTAAACTGGGACTACAAAAAGACCATCTGCACTATGTGTCTATAGAAAGCAGCAAAATCAAACATTTGGGAAGATTTATAAAATTTTATCCTGTTGGAAATATGATACACTAATGGGTCAATTTACTCCTTTTCTTGGGACATTTTCTTGGAATGAATCATCCTTTTTCTTCAGATGTCTCATTAAGTCCAGTGGTCTTCAGATTCCTTAGCTGGTTGCCTTCATTTTTTTGAAAGACAAAGGCAAAACCCTATCCCAAGCCTAACTTTGGAGAGTTTCCCTTTTGGAAAGTTGTATCTGATCAAATTAAAAGCATTTGTTAGTCTTATAAGTTAGTTTAGATTGAATGGTCATGCTGGTTGATGAACTATCACCTCTTCTAATCCAGAAAATCTCTTCCCCAATGTAACACTTATCCTGGTTTCCATTCTGAGGTCAACACATCTTTAAACTATATAGGCTGATTTAATTCAGTAGTTTTGTATTAACCAATGTCTCTGTAGTTGTTATTCCTTTCTCATTAGCATTTAGAAAATTTAAAGTTAATAAAACATTATGCAATCTATCTCTGGGGGTCTTTATTACCACTTTCTTGTAGCTAGAGTTTTTCTGCCTGGCCCACAGTCAGGACAAATCTCTGTCACCTGCCAGTACCACAGCCACTCAGACCCAACCAAGTAAACACAGAGACTTATATTGCTTATAAACTGTATGGCCATGGCAGGCTTCTTGCTAACTGTTCTTATAGCTTAAATTAATCTATTTCTATAAATCTGTACCTTGCTTTGTGTCTTGTGGCTTACCGGCGTCTTCACATGCTGCTTGTCATGGCGGCAGCTAGCAGTGTCTCCCTTCCTCCGCCTTCTGCTTCCCAGAATTCTCCTCTCTGCTTGTCCTGCCTATACTTCCTGCCTGGCCACTGGCCAATCAGAATGATATCCACAGCACTTTCTGTTTATTAAACATATCTTTTAGAGTTTGATTAGATCTTTCTATAACTACTTGTCATGTAGGATTACGGGGCATACCTGTAAAATGCTTTATGTTGTAATATGCAAAAAAAACCTGTTTCATTTTACTTGAGATGTGTGATGGAGCATTGTAGTCTTAGTTTTTAGAGGTATTCTTATGATGGCCATGATTGCTAATAGATGTGTAATTACAGAATGAGCCTTTTGGAACTCTAAGCAGTTGCCCATTGAAATCCTGAATATGTATCTATGGTATGATGTACATATTTTAATTTTTCAAATTCTGTAAAATGAAACACATCCATTTGCCAAATTTCATTTCTTTGAGTACCCTTTAGGTTACTTCTTACAGGTAGTAGAGTTTGATTATACAAGGAAAGAGTAGTACATTTTCTTATAGTTTCCTTGGCTTGTTGCCAAGTGATGGAATTTTTTTTCAAATCCTTGGTATTGACATGGTGTTTTTAAAAATGAAATCTGACATAAAATTTCTACCAATAGTTGATTAATTTCATCATTACCTTATGCTAAAGGGCCTGACAGACCCATGTGGGATCTTATATGTCTTATGTATTTGTGATGGTTCCTATTCCTGACTAGTTCTTGTAATCATATAGATAACAAAGTTAATTCTAATTCATCAGGAATAAGCTTAGTGGTTTCAATGTGTAAAACAACTCTTTCTGCATATTGAGAGTCAATAACTATATTGAGAGCTTCTGGAAAATCCATTAGTACCATGAGAATAGCATATAATTTTGACTTTTGGACAGAATCATAAGGTCTTTGAGCCACTTTATTTAAATTTCCTGATTTATATCCTGCCTTTCCTTATTTATTTGCATCAGTATAAAATGTGGGCTCCAGAAATTGGTGTTCCCCATACAATGTGAGGAAAAATCCAGTTAGTTCTCTTTATGAACTGAATTCTCTTGTTTTGGGGATATTTGTTGCTAATATCTCCCCAAAATTATTGGAAGTTCTTCGCCAATATTCATTTTCTGTCAACAAAGAGGAAATTTTAACATTAGTAAAAGGTACAATTTCTGTTGGGTCTATTCCTGTCAATTGATGAAATCTTAATTTTCCTTTTAGAATCAACTCTAAAACCTTTTCCACATATGTCTTTAATTTTTTACTCTGTTTATATGGTTAAAATATCCATTCTAAGACACCACCTTCCCTCTGCATTAAAATCCCTGTAGGAGAATGCACAGAGGGTAAAATAACCAGGATGCAACCAAGCTCCAGATTCACATGATTCACATGAGCATCCTGCAATTTCTTTTCTACCAAAGCCAATTCTCTCTCAGCTTCTGCTGATAATACTTTTAGACTATTGAAGCCCTTGTCACCTTTTAAGATTCAAAACAATTTACTCAGTTCTTGAGTTTTTACCCCAATAGTGAGCCATAGATGGGAAATGTCTCCCAGCAAATTTTTAAAGTAATTAAAAGAGTCCACAATTGATCTCTCCTGACTTATCCCTTTTGGGGTTAAATTTTTTGTAGACCTATTTTATATCCTAGGTAATTAATAAAATCTCCTTTTTGTATTTTTTAAGGAGCAATTTTTAACCTCCACAAGGCAAATTTTTCTTTACTTCTTCAAACATTTTCTCCAAAGTATTGACATTTGAATCATCTAGTAAGATGCTGTCCATATAGTTATTGATTAAATTATTGATTATTGATTGAGCAAACTGTACACAAATCATTTCCAAAGGCTGTCATACAAAATATTGGCATAGGGTGAGGTTGTTTAAGATCCCTTGGGGGAGAAGCTTCCATTGATATTTCTTAACAGGCTGAGAATTATTATAAGTAGGCATTGTAAGGGCAAAATTTTCTCTATTCTTTTCTTGTAAGGTACAGTGAAGAAATAGTCTTTTAAATCAAAATCTATAATAGGTCATCCTTAGAGAAAGCAGGGTAACTCCCGGCTGTAAAGAGCCCATTGGCTGAATCACTTATTAACAACTCTTAGATCTGTTACCATTCTCCATTTTCCAGATTTCATTTTAATACAAATACAGGAGGATTCCAAGGACTGTTTGATTCCTCAATATGTTGAGCATTTAGCTGCTCCTGTACCAGCTGTTCTAAGACCTGTAGTTCTTCTGACATCAAAGGCTGTTGTTCTACTCAGACAGGTTTGTCCATCAACCATTTCAAACATGGATAAAAGGTCTCAGAAAGGCTGGTGCCTCTGTGAGATCAATGGCTGTTGTGCACTGGTTTTGTACGACCTGAAGGGCCAGTGACTGTTCTTTACAATACTTTTTAAAATCTTTCTCAGAAACACATGTTAGTTTATGGTTTGTTTCTGAGATTGGAGGAATGTTCATCTGGGTATCCCATTGCTTTAACAAATCACATCCCTAAAAATTCATTGTTATGTTAGCCACATATGGCTTTAATTTTCCCCTCTGTCTTTCTGGCCCTACACATTTGACCCACCTCATGCTTTGTTTTACCTAAGATAATGTTTAAATCCATAAAAGCTGAACGTTTGTCTCCTAAAGAGGCCAATTTGTATGCCAAGATTTGGGGCATTTATTGTTACATCTGCCCCTATGTCTATATGACATTCAATTACAATGTCACTTATTTGTACCTTTAGCTTTGTTCTTTGATCATTTATAGAAGTTTGCCAAAATATTTGCCTTACAATTTCTGCTGAATTTTAAAGCTCTTCTATCATCCAGAGCAGGTTTTTTTTTTTTTTTTTTTTTTTTAAACCATAGCATAGGCATTAGTCCTTTCATTTCTCTGGGAAGGAGTTTCCCTCATGGTGACAGGGGATGACTGAATCATCCAGGGATGACATGGGGGCCTGTGAGAGGCCCCCCAAGGTGTTTTCTGATGGTAATGGGTTACCCTGTCTGTCCCTTGTTGATCTGTATTCATTGGTCTGATGTCAACCTTTGCTACACCTTCTGCATATTCCAGAAGGGAGAGGCCTTCTATATGGATTATTTCTAGAAAAAACATTATTTCTAGGAATGCCCTATCTACAATCCCTTTTTAGGTGACCTTGTTTGCCACGATTAAAACATCTGACATTTTGATTTTTCTTCAAGTCTCTTGAAATCACCTCTCCTATCCAAGTATCATCATGGTTATAAGATTTAACACTGACTATATCTCAGATCCATTCCTCTATTGGTGCTGATCTTGCCTTTAAAGGCCTAATTACCCTTTTGCATTATTAATTAGCATTTTCAAAAGCCAAAGATTAAATTATTATTTGTCTATCTTCTGAATTTGGTATTCTATTTACAGCTAAAGTCAATCTTTGTAAAAAAAAAATCAGTGAAGGTTTCTTTTGGGCCCTATATAACTTTAGTAAATGACTCAGTTCTCTTTATGACTTCTTTAATTCTGTCCCAAGCATTCAAAGATGCTATCTGGTATAGAGCCAGGTTGTGGTCTGGATGTGATATTATTCTATTTACAACTGAAGTCAATCTTTGAAAAAAAAAAATCAGTGAAGGCTTCTTTTTGTCCTTGTATAGTTTTAGTAAATGACTCTGATCTCTTTCCTGATTCTTCAACCTTGTCCCAAGCATTTAAAGCTGCTGAAAATGACATAGCACCAGGGTGTGATCATCAAATTCAAGCCGCCTTTGTAACTCAGCATGTTGACCTTAATCTCGAAACTGATCCTGGGAAATATTAATACCTCTAGTCCTATTTTGTTGTTCTATGGCCCTAATTTCATCTTTTCACCTTGTTCACCATTGTAACTGAGGGACAGCTTCCAATATTGCCATTGACAAATCTTTTCAGTCTCGGGGCATTATTCTGTTTTGAGTTGCCCACGATTTTAGTATCTACTTCACAGTTGGTGAATGCGTATCATATGAAATGACTGCTTCCTTAAGTCTTCTTAAATCTAATATTTTTGTAAGATTCCATTCATCTTCTTAATAATTTTTGATCTGCCTATCATCTCCTTGTAGTTCTTCTATAGTAAGTGGATAAACTATGGTTAGTTTTCTAACAACCTTGGGCCACCCCTCTTCAGTTTTATCATGTGGTGGCATGGTAGGGTCTTGTCTATATTCCTCTGTCTGTGTCTGATTATTTTTCTCATTTTCATTTATAAGACTTTCCAAGGCTTTTATCTTATCAATCTACTTTTCATATTGTCACAAACCCACTATAGTTATTAAGGATAAAATATGAATTACCAGATCAATAGTAATTATAATCAATATTATGTCAATCTTAGTCATTTATCTTTTCATTTTTCTGCTTTTATTTTCAAGCCATTTAAAGTAGCATTATACAGGGTGCTAACATTCTATATCAGTATATTTCTCATCCTCAAAGTGGGAAAGAGTTTTCCTTTTAATATTACTTAACTCTCTCCTTGAAGAATTCCCAGGTGTCTTACAAAATCTGATGACTTCTCAATTTGTTCACAGCTGGCATGATTTTTCTGTCTATGTAGTCCTGCCATGTGTTGGAGCACCAAATGTTATTTTGGACCTAATCTCAATCATTCCATGTTACCAATAAAGACTTGGGAACCAGATACTGGGATGAAAATCTGCTACTTCAGAGAAGCAGAGAAAACACCTGACTGACTTTCTTTCTCTGTGGATATCCCAAAAAATGCTTTCTCCTACACTATCTCAAACAAAATTCCTCAAACTGAATGTCTCTCTCTTCTAATTCTGATGTGTCTCTCAATCCATCCTCCTGACTCCATCTTACTTTCTATGTTTTTTTTTCCTGTCAATTGGTTGCTTGTTTTACCTCTTACCTATGGCTGACTTTATTTAATCCTGTTTACAATAAGCAGAAAGCTCCTGGATTAAAAGTGTATGCTAGAGCTGCACCACACCACAACTAGAAACAGTCTTTTTCCCAGTAAATAATGCAACCTCTGAATTCATAGTGTAATCAAATATCCTCAACTCTCTTTTATGATCTTGCTTGTTCCTTGCTGATTTCAGTAGGAAAAGTATTGATTCCTCACAGCTTAGTAAATCAGATTGTTCCAAAGACCCAGGAATTGTATTAAGGGAACAGGCTCTTTTGATATCTATATTGAGATAAATTTAAAAAAATTATGTGTACCTGATATTTTGCCTGCATGTATGTCTTGGTCCACTTACAGGCTTAAGTGCCTGAAGATGTCAAGAGAGGGAGTCAGATCATCTAGAACTGGAGTTACAGATGGTTGTGAGCCAGCATGTGGGTGCTTGGAATTGAACTCAGGAAGAGCAGCACGTGTTCTCCCCCCTTTTATTGAAAACATTCTTTTCTCATAACACACACACACACACACACACACACATGCACACACACATGCACACACGCACGCACACACACACACACACACACACACACATATTTATTTATTCTGATTACAGTTTCCCCTCCCTCTACTCCCAGTTACTCCCTAAGTTCCCTTTGCATCCTGATCCACTCCCTTTCTGTATCTCATTAGAAAAGAACAGGCTTCTAAGCGATAACAACAAAATAAAATATAATAAGATAAAACAAAACCTACCACATAGAAATTGGAGAAGACAAAACAACAGAAGGAAAAGAGCCCAAACAGAAGGCACAAAAATTAGAAAACCACTTCAAAGTAAGAACCCATTGAAGTCTGGTCAATAATTTATTAAAGGATGAAATGGGAATTACACACCCAGGAATACAGAATGAAGCAGTGCCACCAGGGAAGGATGGGGAAAGTTCTATACTGGCTCACAGAACCATAGTGTCAGGAAACCTTCCACATCCCAGAGAGAGAGAGAGAGAGAGAGAGAGAGAGAGAGAGAGAGAGGGGGGGGGAGAGAGAGAGAGAGAGAGAGAGAGAGAGAGAGAGAGAGAGAGAGAGAGAGGAGAGAGAGAGAGAGAGTGCCACCCTCCTCCTCAGATCTTATGAGGTCATACCTAGAGAAGATCATGCCCCATAGTGTTAGTCACCCCACTACCATTGGCTAAATGGATCAAATTCTCACAGCACCACTCATTTTCACACACGCACACGCACACGTACACGCACATGCACACACACACAAATTCCATAAATACTAAACTGAAGTATATATACATACATACATAAAAATATTTATATAGCCAGCTACAGACCTGTATAAGCCCCACACTTGCTGCTTCAATCTCTGTGACTTCAGGAGCTTTATTTATTTGATTCAGAGGGCCTTGTTCTCCTGGTGTCCTCCATTCCTTTGGCTCTTATACTCTTTCTGCCTCCTCTTCCATGGGGTTCTTTGAGCTCTGAGAGGAGGGATTTGATGCAGGCATCCCAATTAGAGCTGTGTGTTCCCAGGCTTCTCTCTCTCTCTGCCTAATGTTTGATGGTGGGACTCTGTATTTTTTCCCATGAACTGCAGGAGGAAGCTCCTTTGATGATGACTGAGCAAGGCACAGATCTATAAGCATAGAAGAATACCATTAGGAGCCATTTCATCACTGCATTTAAAAAACATTTATCTATTTTTATTTTATGAGAATAGATGTTTTGCCTGCATGTAAATATGTGTAACATGTACATGCCTGGTGCCCACAGAGGCCAGAAGAAGGTATCAGATCCCCTGGAACTGAAGTTACAGGCCATTGTGAGCTGCCATGTGGGTGCTGGGAATTGGACCTAGGTCATCTGCATGAGCAAATAGTGATGTTAACCACTGAGCCAATTCTCTAGACCCCACATTTTGGTATTTGGTTTTACCCCAGGTCTCTGGGTTCTAGTCTCTGGTTCTTGGTCACATAATGTTAGGTATGGGTTGTTAGGTATGGGTTGTTGTTAGGTATGGGTTGTTAGGTATGGGTTGTTGTTAGGTATGGGTTGTTGTTAGGTATGGGTTGTTAGGTATGGGTTGTTAGGCATGGGTTGTTAGGTATGTGCTCTAGCTATGAAGTGGACCTTAAGTCAAATCAGATATTGGTGAATTACTCCCACAAGCTTTGCGACTCCCTTTTCCTAGCTTATTGTGCAGGCAGGACAGCATTGTAGATTAAAGATTTTGTGGCTGGGTTGGTGTTTATCTTTCTCTTTTGGTAGCCTGCAGAGTACTTTTCCTTAACACAGACACTGGAAGGTAGGGGTGAAAGTTCCATGTAGTTACCAGCTTTACTTCTTCATGTTCAATGAGTTATGTGGGCTTACTTCAGCAATGGGTCCTTGCTGTCAGTTATGGAGAGAAACCTATTGCCTTGGCAACAGCCTGAGTTGTTTGGGGATTCCAAGGGACCGCTTTGACCAACAACTCATTTGTATGTAACTCAGTCCTGGTACTGGAAGCTTTATTTGGTCAGAAGAGATGGTCAGTTGTACTTTTGTCTCCTTTATTGTTTGGAGACTCCATTAGACTCACATTCATATACTTTAGGATGTTTCTACTGCACTAGGTCTCCATACCACCCCTCAAATGCCCATCAATTCCAGTTCTCTCTCCCTGCATTCCTTCTCACAATCCCATTTTCCCTCTTCCACCCAACCTGATTCTTCCATTCCTGTCCCCCAATGCCTGTAGTCCATCCATGAAAACTATTCTACTTTTCCCTTCCAAGGAAATGCATTGTTTCCCCCTAGTCCCTTTCTCTATGCCTAACTTCTCTAGGTCTAATGATTGTAGCTTAGATACCATTTATTAATGGATATTATCCACATATAAGTGAATACATACTATATTTATCTTTTTGGGTCTGGGTTACCTGACTCAGGATGATTTTTTTCTAGTTCCATCCATTCACCTTCAAAATTTATAATGTCATTATATTTAACAAGCTGAAGAATACTCTGTTGCGTAAACTGTACCATATTTTCCTTATCCATTCTTCTATTGAAAGATATCTAGGTTATTTCTAGTTTTTGGCTATTATGAATGGAGCAGCAATGGACATGGTTGAGCAAGTATCCTTGTATCTGTTGGGTATATATGCCCAAGAGTGGTATAGGTGGATCTTGAAGTAGATCAATTCCCATCTTTCTGAGGAACTGCCATGCTGATTTCCATAGTGGCTGAACAAATTTGCACTCCCACCAGCAAAGGGTGGTGTTCCCTTATTCCTCTTGCCAGCATGAGCGGTTGTGGTGGTTGAAAGAAAATGACTCTCAAAGGGATTGGCACTATTAGGAGGTGTGGCTTTATTGGAGTGGGTGTGGTCTTGTTGGAGGAGTGTGTCACTGTGGAGATGTGCTTTGAGGTCTCATATGTGCTTAAGCCACGCCCAGTGAGACAGACCACTTCCTGTTTCCTGTAAGTCAAGATGTAAGAACTCTGAGCTCCTTCTCTAGCACCATTGTTTGTCTGCATGCTGCCTGGCTTCCTGCCTTGATGATAATGGACTAGATCTCTGAACTGTAAGTGAGCCACCTCATTTAAATGTTTTCCTTTGTAACAGTTTCCATTTGTCATGGCGTCTCTTCACAGCAATAGAAACCCTAACTACGACAGCTGTCACGTGTTTTTGATCTTAGCCATTCTGACAGGTGTAAGATGGAATCTCAAAGTAGTTTTGATTTGCATTTCCTTGATGGCTAAGGAGGTTGAACATTTCTTTAAGTGTTTCCTAGCGATTTGAGTTCCCTCTATTGAGAATTCTTTGTTTAGATCTGTACCCCATCTTTTAAATTGTATTGTTTGTTTTTTGATATGTAGCTTCTTGAGTTCTTTATGTATTTTGGATATTAGTACTCTGTATCAGATGTGGAGTTGGTGAAAATCTTGTTCTATTCTGTAGACTGCTGCTTTGTCCAACTGATGATGTCCTTTGCCTTATAGAAGCCTTTCAGTTTAATCTGGTCCCATTTATTAATTGTTGATCTTTAGTGCCTGCTTGATTGGTGTTCTGTTCAGGAATGTCTCCTGTGCTCCTGAGATCAAGGCAATTCCCCACTTTCTCTTCTATCAGGTTCAGAGTATCTGGTTCTATGTTGAGGTCTTTGATCCACTTGGACTTGAATTTTGTGCAGGGTGATAGATATGGATCTATTTGCATCCTTCTACATGCTGACATCCAGTTAGACCAGCACCATTTATTGATGATACTCTTTTCTAGTGTGCATTTCTGGATTCTTTATTAAAAAAAGTCATGTGCCCATAGGTATGTGGATTTATGTCTGGTTCCTCAGTTTTATTCCATTGATCAATGTGTCTGTTTTTATGCCAACATTATGCTGTTTTTAATGCCATAGCTCTTTACTTTAGTACAACTTGAAATTGGGATTAGTTTGACCTCCAGCAGTTCTTTTATTGTTCAGGAGTATTTTAGCTATCCTAGATTTTTTGTTTTTCCATATGAAGCTGAGAATTGTTCTTTCAAGATCTGTGAAGAATTGCATTGGAATTTTGATGGGGATTGCATTGAATACGTAGCTTGCTTTTGGTAGAATGACCATTTTTACTGTGTTAAACCTCCTGATCCATGAGCATGGAAGATCTTTACATCTTCTGATATTTTCTTCAATTTCTTTTTTCAAAGACTTGAAATTTTTATCATATAAATCTTTTACTTGTAGCATGTACTTTTAATCACTGAGCCATCTCCCCAGACCTTATATTGAACTTTTATTCACTTTGTATTATTTTTCTCTTATGTTCCATTGATCATCTAATAAAAGTGTCAACCAGTATAGAGGTATCAACGCTATCAAATTTGGTAGCATTAGCCACATATGGCCATGAAAATTTGAATGATTTTTAAAGAAAACAAAGCTAGGAACTCAGTTAGTTGCAGTAGCTACATTTCATGTGCTCAATAGTCATGTGTATAAGGAATGGAATATTATTTCTATCATTGCAAAAAGCACCATGTGACAACAGGTCACTGCTGTGGGATGGTCTGTATGTCAAATCTATTGCTCTGATTGGTCAATAAATAAAACACTGATTGGCCAGTGGCCAGGCAGGAAGTAGGTGGGACAAGGAGAGAGGAGAATTCTGGGAAGCGGAAGGCTGAGGCAGAGAGACACTGCCAGCTATCACCATGACCAGCAGCATGTGAAGATGCCGGTAAGCCACAAGCCACATGGCAATCCATGTATGGAAATGGATTAATTTAAGCTATAAGAACAGTTAGCAAGAAGCCTGCCACGGCCATACAGTTTGCATGCAATATAAGTCTCTGTGTTTACTTGGTTGGGTCTGAGTGGCTGTGGGACTGGCAGGTGACAAAGAATTGTCCTGACTGTGGGCAAAGAAGGAAAACTCTAGCTACAGGTCACATAACTTGTAATTCTCTAGTCAACTCCTACTTGCCTAGTCAGATGCTTTTTGCCCCAAACATCAAAGCGCTGTATAGAAATTGAACTTCAATAGACACATTCCCGAACGTTTTCCAAGATAAAGTTTAGTCGCAGTGCTGAGCCATCAATTCAAACTGCACAATACATGTACAGACTTTACACCATGGCGCCCACTGGAAATCAATAGTTCGGAGTTGTGATTCACGTTCTGTATTCCTGGCACTTGATATACATTTTCCCTTACTCAACTCTGATAGTAACATGGTGAATTGAATATTATCCACAGCTTCCCAGTAAAGCATACACAACTCAGGAAGTACAAACAGCGTGCCCTATGTCTTACAGTGAATGACCTAGTTGGCTGTGGAGTGGCTCATGTTGACTCTGATGGACATGCTTTGTGTCACTAATGTAAGAGCTTCGTGGAAAGGCAGTTGGCAATAAACAAATATAAGTTTATTGACATAATCTGAAGTTCAGTTGAAGGCAATTTCTATTTCTCCTTATGACCCGGTCTTGATAATTTTTCCTCCTCACTGTCCTGGGAATTAACTTCCAGCAGGCAAAGCTGATTCAGATTTTCATCTTTCTAAGACCCTCAATTATGTCCTTCTTAGTCCTTTTGTCATTTGTGTTTTCTCCTCCCAGTTTAGAGTGCAGACATACACTGAACAATTTTGTCTAACAACAAGCTGTATGCAGGGCTGGGTCTCTGCAGATCTGAGAAGCACAGGGTTCCAAAATACAGATGACACACAACAGCTTGTGACATGAGGCAGTGTCTCTCAGAGGATCGGAGCCTCTTTTTGTTGGTCTAAACTTCCTAGCTTCCCTAGTGATCCTGCCAATCTGTCTTTTATCTGCTTTGGGATGCCAGAGAACTATTTAAAAATAAGATAGATTTCTCTCCTTCTAATAGCCATTTTTCCAAGGTGCCTTAATGATGAGCCTGTAGCCTCTCATCTGTTTCTCAGTGGAACTTGAAGTAACCTTGCTGGATAGTTGAAGCTGTTGGCACCCAGTTTTAGACAGAAATTGTGAAGGAAAGAGAATTTAAAACAGAAATTTTTATTGAGGCACACACAGCTTCAGCAGCTGCTATGAGGGTATCATCGAATACCAACACTGCTCCAAACCCATGGGGTCTATTTTCTAGTGCAGTCTTGAAGGGAATTTGCAATAGCTGGTGTCTACTGCAGTTGAGGCTCGCTACGATGTAGATGACCCATTTCCCTTATCTAATGAATTCAGGCCCTGGAAACTTTGCAAAAGCTTTCAACTGACAAAACACCAAGAGAGCCGATGTGAAATTGAAAGACAGCTGGCACGGACTCGCAGCCTCTGGAGTTTAGCTCAGGAAGCTGTAAAATTGCACAGCCGCATGACTGTCAGGATGAAGATTCTGGAGTAAAGATAGTCAAAATATTGCTAATAGATGAAGAACATCACGCCTAAATCCTCTGCTCTGCAGAAAAGAAGCTTCGTTTTAAGTAATGAATGCACACAACAGTTTCACATTTATCTTCACTTTGCCAAGATGAAATCGAGGAGAATGTTTCCATCTCCATCAACTCAGATTTTAAAAAAAGTTCAATTAAGTTGGAATATTTAACTTTTTTTTTTTTTTTTTACAAATGGAAATTCAGCGACTTTAGTGGGGTTTCCTTTTTCTGAGCTATCTCTTTCTAAGTCCCTGGCCTTGAGAAGCCATGAGGACTATTTAGCACATCACTTTATTATGCAGTGAGAAACCTGTCAGGATGTCACTTGTAAGAATGCACGTAACAAATTATTAGGTAGAAAAGTAAGCTGGCCGGCCATACTGTTTCCAAGCAGTAAATGATCTCATCAATTATACATTTATATATCTCTTTTAAGTAAAATGAAACCCAAACCAAATGGCATAAATGGCATTTACAACACAACTGAAGGTTTCACTGATGGGAAGATCCCAGGAAATTAAAGATACAATTTTCCGAGCTGTAATTACAAGGCTCATTGTCTTTATGAGAAGTTACCATTTTGGCTATGTTTTCAAAGGGACCAGTCATGGCCATTCACGCCGCCCATCAAAGCCTCTCTGAAATGAGATACATGGTAGGAGTAGGGGAGTAGGCCAGGGATACAGTGATGCCCAGCAGGTGTGAGGCCTTGGTTCAATTCCCAGCAAAAGAACAACAGCACAACAACAGCCACAATAATCTGCATTTCATTCATATGGAATTTGTAAAATGCTCGTCAGCCCTGTCATTTAAAAAATGGTTTGCTTTTTATAATTATGTGACTCTGTAAAAGACTATAATATGAGACATTTAGTAAATATCAATGTAGTAAAATAAAATGCACTTGGAGAATAGCCATGGACCCCTTGCCGTCCTGAAGACTAAGGAGCAGAAGCTGAGCCTCTCTCCGGCCTTACCGAGCACATCCTCTTCTTTGTTTCACGTCTACATCCATCTCCACTATGGTGCTTCTTACTGCTCATGGACATTTCTGCCTGTGTGCTCGCTTCCCTGAGAGTTGCTGAACCCCCTGACACCATGATCAGGTCTTATTTTTCAGCATTGGGTGATCCAGGAATTCAATGATGACATTAAGGACTATGATTATCCACCCTTCTGTTTACCATCTACCTTGACGATGGTTGGCTCTTCTTGTGGTCCTAGGATCACTACCTTTGACCTGTTGTTAAAGTTGCACTTATTCTCAAGCTCCAGGGAGAGAAGCAGGGAAAATAATGTTCCCCAGTCATGGGACAATTGCATTTGCTCCAGTCTGGTGTCATTATTTAGACCTAGCTTTGGATTGCTGTTACTAGGGCAGTGCCTTGCCTTAATTGACCAAGGGCAATGGTTAAACTTCCTTACCCAGTCAGAGCACGCGCATGTCACAGAATGTTGTGGTTTCTTAGGGCTCTCTTCTGGAGATGAAATCATCTCTTCACACTACAGTGGAAGTTCAACTTTTATTTTTAGAATTGAGGACTGACCTCAGGACCTTGTGTTTGCTAAGCAAGTGTTCTACTACAGAGCTGAGTCCTGAGCCCTGAAACTTGAGGATATTATGAAGTGGATGCTGGTGGCCCATTGCTAAGAACGCTGTGAAATGGATGCTGGTTCCATATTGCTAAAGTCCAATGTACATGTTTTTATTAGACAGCATTTCTCAAGCCTTTTGACTGCGAGCTCTTGGTTCTTAGGACAGACAGGTGGAGAAATGACGCTGATTCACAAGACTGAATTTAATTTTTTTCTGTTATATTTTTCTTGTGTTAGTGTATGCTTTTTTTTTTTTAAAAAAAATATAAAAATGGTATCATGCTATGCAGTATAGTCTGATTTTAGACTACATAGTCATTCTCCCATCTCAGCTCCCTGGAATGAGGACTGTGCCACCATGCTTCGCTTAGGTCCTGCAAAGCTTTTGTGACATTGCTCTGACTCCAGCTACTAGTTCTCCAGCCATATCTAAGTTATGGTCTGGCAATACGTTTAGTGGTTTCCTCATGTTTTTGCATATTTGTTAACATTTCAAGACTTATTATTTATTTTCCTGGTTAGCAAATTTTTGTCCTCTGAGTCACTTCTAACTCTTCAAAGTCAAGATAAAGGAGGCAACTCCTCCCAAGCCTTCTCTTCTGTCTGTGCATCTTGCCCACAACTCTGTCATTGTTCCCCTACATGACATTACACTTACTTATCACCGGTCTTCTAGACTCTGAAGGGGTTGGGGGTGGCATTTATGCCCCATTCGGTTTTGAAAACCCAGAATTTGGAAGAGAAGTAGTGTCAACTATCTATTGAGTTGAGTTGTTTATTTAGTATATTTTTAAAAATTAAAATTGACATATTCTGCAGTTTAGTTCTCATAAATATCAAATGTTTCAGTAGTTAACTATAAACTCTTTTCCCCCAGGTTTATTTTTTAATTGAAATAGAATAAATCACTTTCTCTCCTCCCCCCAACCCTCCCAGCTACCAGCCCTAGAACCCTTTCCATACTTCTCCTCTCAACTTGATAGCCTTTTTCTTTTGTTATCATTACACACACACACACACACACACACACACACACACACACACGTACGTACGTATGTACGTACATATTTGTATATATATATATATATATATATATATATATATATATATATATATGTATATATGAACCAGAATACCAGGAAGTGTTCTGTGAAGTAGTTTTTCCTAGGAAGATTGAGAGCACACCTTTAAAAAATCCAGTTATTTATTTTGTGTATATGAATGTTTTCCGTGCCCATGTGCATGTGTACCATGCATGAGCCTGGTGTCTGTGTAGGTCAGAAGAGGTACTGGATACCTTGAAACTTGAGTTATAGACTTCTGAGAGCTGGTAGGTGGATGCTGGGTTCTTTCAAAGAGCAGCAAATGCTCTTAACCACTGAGCCATCTCTCCAGAATCTATGATTTACTTATTTTTATGACTATGTGAGTTCCTGTGCCATGACACACGTGAAGAGCTCGGAAGACAACCCAAGGGAGTCATTTCTATCCTTCTATCCTGTGGGATCCAGAGCTTGCATTAGTGAGAAGAGCCTTTACCGGATGAGCCATCCTGTTAGGCCCTGAAGTATCATTCAGAGACTGTGTGTATATCTATCTGCTCCTTTGGCTTTTAGATAATAAGCCTTCTAAAGTGTATCTAGATAATTTTTTAATATGTTCATGATTATTTGTAATTGTAAAGTTCAGCAGATGGCTGTGTTTTGAGCATATCAAAAGTAAAAACTGTACCTGCAGGTTTAACAAGCAATATTGTAAATCACATTTTCAAACTGATATATTAAAAACAAAGCATTGTTTTCATTTGTGTGGAGCTGTGTTATGTTTGCAAATATGGATCTTTTGTACCATGTTCAGATCAGGTTAAAAATATCTCTTTCCCCAAATATTCATATTTAAAGAGAACATGTTAGTTACTGGCTGGATCTGAAACAACCCCTGAATGCTCATGAGGTGAATGTTTGTCCTCAAAGCAGCAGTGTCCACAGATGATTGGGTGATGAGAGTTCCAACTTCATCCAGGAATTCATCCACTGATGGAGTCATTTGTTAATCGCCGTGGGGAGATGGTGAAAATTTCAGCTAGGAGAAGGGTGTGTCCTTGGAAAGTACATTTTATCCCCTGTCTCTTTCTCTTCTTTTCTGCTTCCTAGTCCCAGGAACTGACAGCCCATTCAACTATGCACTGCCTCCCATGCCCAGAAACAAGGGAGCCAGATAGCCACGGACTGAAACTCCTAAAACTATGATCATAACTAAACACACACATACACACACACACACACACACACACACACACACACACACACACACACAGAGAGTTCCTGTACACATGCATGCAGTGCTGGGATTGAATTCAAGGCCTTGAATCCAAGGCCTTGTATAGGCTGGGCAATGCACTATGCTGGGCTGCATCTCCAGCTTTCTCTCATCCTTCCAGTTAACCTCCCTCACATATTTCATTACAATATTCCATCAGAATTGATGAACACAACATTCAAATTTGTTCTAGCTTAATGAAATATATAGCAAATTATCATTTTATATAATTATGCTGGGTAATAGCACAACAGAACTTCCCATTTCTATCTAATTGTAACTCAGTTTTTTTTTTTTAGTTTTAAAGATTTATTTATTTATTATGTACACAGTGTTCTGCCTGACTGCATGCCTGCTCATTACAGATGGTTGTGAGCCACCATGTGGTTGTGGGGAACTGAACTCAGGACCCCTGGAAGAGCAGCCACTGCTCTTAACCTCTGAGCCATCTCTCCAGCCCCTGTAACTCAGTTTTTCTTGATCAATCTTCTATCATCTTTTTCTCCCCCCACCCCTTGCCCAACTCCCCAGCTCTCATGACCACCCTTTCTCCTTCTATAAGACCATCTTTCTGGCTTTCACATACAAGCGAGTTCATGTGGTACCTGTCATTCCGGATCTGACATATTTCATATAATGGTGATTTCCAGTCCCATCCACATTGTCACAGCACTGTTTCATTCTTTTTCTTACTCATATTCTATGATATATTTGTATCAATTTGTCTTTGTCCATTTGTCACTGGTTGGGCTTTTAAAAGTTCACATAAAGTCAAAATTAAGTGAGATGCAAAGTCTGAACACATTTTTCTTCTTAAAAATGCATGTAGTATACATTTGCCTGTCCTGTGCGCTTGCTTGCGGAGGATGGCTAGTTGTTTACTCTTCTACTTTACTTTATGAAACTGACCATCCATATCAGAACTTTCTTCTCTTAAAGCTGCCCAGTTTCTCTAGGGAATATTACCTCTGCCATGGTGAGCAGGCTTGAGTGAGGGTCTTCACTCTTCAAAGTGGGTAGCAGAGAAAGGCTCATCAGAGTTGCCTTAGACGACTTAATCTAGAGGGAAAGGCAGTTGGAGACATCATACAGTGATGATGCCCAGATAAATAGCCCCTTCCTTCTTGTTGATTGGGCGGCTGGAGGGACTCTGTCCTCCCTTTCTGGCCTGTTCCTGTTTTGTCCCCCTGTTTTCTGCTTAGTTATGTGGCCAGCTATTGCTCACAAAGAACTCTAGCTCCCACCACACTCAAGATCCTTCCATCCTTTGTTCTCGACCACAGTATAGAATGACATCTTTGTCAACTTCACTTTTTATTCATGTGGATTTCACTCTTGGTCAGAAGGGAAAAATACCAGCAATTGAGTCAGCATAACTCTTTGTGTTATTTGCCAGATGGAGTCAGTTTTGAAGTCACTTGAAATCACTTTTCCATGGTCTTTTTCACCTGCAAGAAAGACCAGCTGCCGTCTGAGGGGTCCTCGATCCACCTCTCCGAGCACTGTAAATAGTTTGTAAAGAGAGCTCCCATCGTCAACATGGAGATCATTTCCTTGCCTTGTGTTTTTATGGCATCAGCTTTTTAAACGTTTTGTTTAAACGTTTTGGGCGTCTATTTCTTGTCTCAAAAGAGCATCATGATGAAAGAGAAAAATGTGCCAGGTAACCATTCAGTTTCTGAGGAAATTAAAGCCACTCACCTCTGCTTCCTATTTGGAAAACTAGTAGTTCTATTTATTTATTTTTTTTGGTGGGAGAGGGCAATATTTAACATCCAGGAAAAGAATAAAAGAAGCACAATTTCATATCTTCTATAACATTTAGAATTCCTTTTATTTCGTGTGTGTGTGTGTGTGTGTGTGTGTGTGTGTGTGTGTGTGTTTGTGCATGCATGTGCATGCTCCATTCCCATGTCTTATGATGCACAGGTGGAGGTCAGAAAATAACGTTTGGAAGTTGGTTCTCTCTTCTACTGTGGATTGCTGGACTCGAACTCAGGTTGTAAGACTTTCACAGCGAGTATTCTCCCCACTGAGCTACTCCTCCCGTGCCTTCCACAACTTTTACAGCGTCTTTCAAGGGCTTGAACTCCATCACAGTGAAAAAGAAACGGACATTATTTAGATGAAGGTTAAGAGGTAGAAATGATATTCTGAACAAAATGTCTGTCATAATTGAACCTTTGAGCCACAGGGGTGAGTCAGTACTTTGCCAGGGACTCTCCAAAAAAAATCTTTTTTGTAAGCTCTAAAGTACAAATGCCTTTAGAATGTCAAACTTATGTTCCTTCAAAGGGAAGAAAATCCTTCTGGAATATTAAATGGGTTTATAAAGGGAAGACTTTTGGCTAAAAGGAGATCAAATATTTTCTTTTATCAAAAGTTCAGTTCATCACTGTGAGTGAAAAGATTGTGGAATAGCTGCTGAGATTACAAAGGGGCCTCGGCTGCTTCAGCTAATGATAGCATGTGGCCAATTCCATCTTCTGCCTTTGTGCTTGCTTTGTAAGAGGGCTCAGCATCAGTTTTCTTTTGTACTTCTTTCTTTTGTGTGTGATTATAGAACTTGATTATTATGGGATTGAAAATTGTAGAGGTTTTTTTCCTACATTGCATCTAACCTCGGGAGATGAAATTACCCACTGATGTTAAAAGAAAGCAAATGAAATGAAACTCTAAGATCTGTAATATACATATGTGGAATCCCTTTCCTTTTGGAGGGTGGCAGAAGAGTAAGGATGAAGAGCATCTGAAGGAAATCCTTACATTGATGACAGGAGTTTCCTGAAGACAAGAAGTACCACAAAAGGAGTGCCCTAATGTGCTATCTGAGCTCTGGAGGCTGGAATGCCGAGATGAAGCTGTCTTAGGGATGCTTCCTTCTGAGGACTTTGAGGGAAGGATTTGGCTACCTTCCTTGGCTACCATTGGCCTTCAGATGTCCAGCTTCTCTCATATCTCCTTATGGCCTTCCCTTCAGAAGGACACAATGCATATTGACCCACCCTAGTGTCCTCGCTCTAACTTAATTATCTGTCTAAAGACTGTCTCTCCAAATAAAGCTTTTCTCTGAGTAGAACTTGATCATATGAATTGGGAGGAAAATAATCCAATCATAGCAAGGTGCTCTGTATTGCTATGGGGAGCCCACCACAGATGACCATGCAGACACAGTTTATAGCCAACTGAAAGTCTTTATTCCAGTCGGCTGGGACTATATGCAGGTATTCAGGTCTGAAGTGTATCCCTGAGCATTTAGACTAAGAGGCTTTTAAAAATGAAAACCACATCCTGGTGTTTTACTCTGTAGCTGCAGGGGGAGCTTCACACAAGCAAGCAGTTTAACAGAAGCTAAGATAAGCAGTTAGCTTTGGGGGTGGGAAGAGGTGTGCACAAGAAGCTACTATAAGTTGGCTGGGTCACCTTGACCTTGGGTTCCAAGAATCGAGCTGGGCAGTTTTCCATGGGATTCTCCATCAAGGAGACCATTTTCTAGTTAAACCTAAAATGATCTCAGCAAGAATATAAGATGGAGGAACCTCTGTACTGTCTTGCCCTGTCACCGTGTGCTGGAAGGGAAGAGCTAAAAATGGATTCTATGTCTGGCAGAGCAGAAGAGAAAGTCATCCGGCCCTTCCTTGCCTGCTTACAAAGTGAGGACGAGAGCTTCAGCTTTGATTCTATTTCTTGATACCAATTCCTCTAGAATGATAAACACAGGCCATCTGTGACCGGTCCCAGTCACCTCTATTGCCTCCCGCTTGCACTGTCTGCCTCTATCTGGAGCTTCTAAGGAGTCTAGGTGACTGTGGAAATCTTTTGTCCTTTTCTGTCACTCGTTTGTACCTTTGCTCAAGTCATTTCCTGTTTGGGATGTTCTCCTTTGTTATTTTACTTTCGTCATCGGACTTTTACTTGGTCTTTAGCTTAGACGTCTGTCCCCACAAGCAATGCCCCCGAGATCTTGGGTTTAAGGAAAGTTTTTTTTTTTTTTTGTTTTGTTTTGTCTTGGTTTTTTTTGGTGCCATTTCTTAAGAACTGGCTGTGCTATAGATTGTAGTCATCTTTGTCTCCCCAATGGCCACACAAATGTCTAGCTTACAGGAAGCATTTAGAAAACGAAAGAGGGACCGAATTCAACCAAGAGAGTAGGAGCAAGCCTGGACACAGCAGGAACTTTGACCAACCTGTCCTGCCCTCCTCCAGGGCAGATGAAAAGAGTCCAAAGAGAGAGCTAAGGAAGAGAGAGGCCTAGAAATGGGTAGCTCCCTGGGGATGGCACCACAGGTTGCAGAAATGCAGGTATTCATGGCTCTAAAGCACAGTCCAGAGCAATGTGCTCCAGGAGATGTGGTTTGGAAACTCAGGGACTGAAGAGAAACGGTACTCTCTGGACACTTGTTCATCAAGCTCATCTTTTCTCAGCCACACTTACTTCTGCTACAAAGTGGACTCTTTTTTGCTATGGTGGAGGAGGAATGGAGAATAGACCAGAATTCACACAGAACCTATTTTTACTCTTTCTCTTCTAAGAGTGTTTATTAAAGGCGTTGCTGTCAGAAACTGCCAGGGAGAATGTTTTAAATAGAAAATAATTCATGTTTTCTTAAAAATTATCCTCTCTACCTTATTATTCTGTTAATTCCTCCCAAAGTACTGGTTGAATCCCTGTTATCTCTTGGGATGCGATGGATGGGGGCAATTCATAGAAATAATGAGTTTTCAAGTTGTTTAAAACTCCACAAACTTTGTAGTCAGGAGAGAATTCTTAGAACAAGAAAGTTTCTTGAAGAAATGTGCTTTGCAGGATGTATTAGTCCCGAAGATAGGAGGGGAAAGACCAGCAACACAAGTCATCATGGCCAAATTAATTAAAGCAAGCAATTATTTAAAGCAAGTCTTTTTATTTGTATACATGGGCTGCATCCCTCTAAGGTAGGGTTTGAGAGGTCAGCACTGGGCGTGAAGAAGACAAGATTTTTATAGTTCAGGAGTGGGGAGTTTCCAAATGGGGAACTGGGTGGGTAACAGGAGCAGAACATAAGCACAACAAGTTAGTCATAAGGACCTCCTGAAACAAAGACTTGACTTCAAGGTCATAAGGTGGTCATAACAAGGTAATTACAAAAACAAGAGGGCATAATAACCTTTTGAAACAAAGATAGGGTTACAAGATGGTTATAACAACTTTTGAAACAAAGACATGGTTGCCATTTCCTGGAACAGGAAGTATAGAATTATTTATAGTTAATGTTATACGTGTGGCATAGTCTAATCCTTGAGAAACAGAGTTTTAATCATAAAAAGGAATGAACCTAGCTTGTCTTCCCTATAAGATGGCTTTTAAGCTTAAGATGGAGGCAGGCTGGTTCATCAGGTATAAATTAATTATCCTGGGATTGGATTAAGAAGAAAGAAAAAATATTTTAATTAATTAATTAATTAACTTTTTTCCAGCCTGATCCCAGTTTCTCCTCCCTTCCTCCTCTCCTCCCAGTCTCTCCCCCAACCCCACTCCCCCCCCCATCCACTCCTCCTCCTTTCTCTACAGGAAGAGTTGGTCTACTATGTATATCAACAAAACTTGGCATATTAAATTGAAGTAAGACTAGGCACCTCCTCTCCTATTAAGGTTGAAAGGGTCTCAAAAGCAGTTAGCAGAGTCAGAGATGGCCCTTGCTTCCACTGTTAGGAGTCCCACAAGAAGACCAAGCTACACCACTGTAACATATGTGCAGAGGGCCTAAGTCAGTCCCATGCAAGCTCTTTGGTTGGTGGTTCAGTCTCTGTGAGCCCCTAGGAGCCCAGGTTAGTTGGTTCTGTGGGTTTTCTTGTGATGACCTTGGCCCCCCTGGCTCCCATAATCCTTTCCCCTGTTCCTCAGGATTCCCCAAGCTCAGCCTGATGTTTGACTGTGGGTCTCTGCATCTTTTCCAGCAGTTGCTGGCTGAAGCCTCTCTGAGGGCAATTGGAGTATAGCAGAATATCATTAGGCATCATTTCATTGATTTTTTTCCCCTAGTTGTGTTTGGTTCTATCCTAGGTCTCTGGGCTCTCCAGCCTCTGGGTCCTGGCCCTCTAGGGAGTGTTAAGGGTTGGCTCCCTCTCATGGTATGGGTCTCAAGCTGGACCAGTCATTGGTTTTCCACTCCCATAATTGGTGTGCCACCTTTACCCCAACATATCTTGTAAGCAGGGAAAATTGTAGGTCAAAGGTCATGTGTCTGAGTTGGGGTGCCACTTCCCTCCACTGGCAGTCTTGCCTGGTTACACGAGATGGCTGGTTCAGGCTCTGTATCCCGTGTTGCTAGGAGTCTTAGCTAGAATCACCCTCATGGATTCCCAGGAGTTTCTATTGTACTAGGTTTCTAACTCATCCCAGAGATGCCCCCAGATACCAGTTGTCCTTCCCAGTTCTATCCCCTTCCATCCTCCCCCAACCTGGTCTTTTCTGTTCCCACGCAACCCCCCCCCCATCCACCTGTGATGTCTAGTCTATTTCTCCTTCACAATGAGATTCATGTGTCCCCACTTGTGTCCCCCCACTTGTTATTTAGCTTTTTTGGGTCTATGGATTATAGCTTGGTTATCTTTTACTTTACAGCTTATATCCATCTATAAGGAAGTACAAACCATGTTTGTCTTTCTGGGTCTGAGTTACCTCACTAGATCTTCTCTAGCTCCATTCATTTGCAGGCAAACTTCAGATGTCATTTCTTTTAACAGCTGAGTAATAAATACTTCAATGTGTAAATGTACCACATTTATTTTATCTATTATTCTGCTGAGAGGCATCTAGATTGTTTTGAGTTTCTGGCTATTATGAATAAAGCTGCTATGAACATAGTTGAACAAGTGTCTTTGTGGTAGGATGAAGCATCCTTTGGCTGTGTGCCCAAGAGTGGTATAGCTGGGTGTTGAGGTAGGTCAATTTCCAATTGTTTGAGAAACCGCCATATTGATTTCCAAAGTGGCTATACAAATATTCATTCCCATCAGCAATAGAGGAGTGTTCCCCTTGTTCCACATCCTCGCCAGCACCAGCTGTCACTTGTGTTTTTGATCTTAGCCATTCTGACAGGTGTAAGATAGAATCTCAGAGTTGTTCTGATTTGCATTTTTCTGATGGTTAAGGATGTTGAACATTTCTTTAAAGTGTTTCTCAGTCATCTGAGATTCCTCTATTGAGAATTCTATGTTTAGATCTGTATGCCATTTCTTAACTGGATTATTTGGTTTGTTCATATCTAGTTTCTTGAGTTCTTTATATATTTCGGAAATCAGTCCTCTGTCAGTTATGGGGTTGGCGAAGATCTTCTCCCTTTCTGTAGGCTGCCATTTTCTCCTTTTGATGGTGTCCTTTACTTTACAGAAGCTTTTCAGTTTCATGAGGTCCCATTTATTAATTGTTGATCTTAGTGTCTCTTCGATTGGTGATCTATTCAGGAAGTTGTCTCCTGTGCCAATGCATTCAAGCTTATTCCCCACTTTATCTTCTATCAGGATCAATGTATCTGGTTTTATGTTGGACTTGAGTTTTGTTCAGAGGGAGAGATAGGAATCTATTTGTATTCTACTTGCTGATGCCAAGTCTGGCCAACACCATTTGCTGATGATGCTTTCTTTGTTCCATTGTGTATTTCCGGCTTCTTTACCAAAAATCAAGTGTCCATAGGTGTGTAGATTTATGTCTGGGTCTTTGATTTGGTTCCAGTGATCAGCCTGTCTGTTTTTATGCCAATACAATGGTTTTCTTCCTTCCTTCCTTCCTTCCTTTCTTCCTTCCTTCCTTCCTTCCTTCCTTCCTTCCTTCCTTCCTTCCTTCCTTCCTTCCTTCCTTCCTTTCTTTTACTATAGCTCTGTAGTACAGCTTGAAATCAGGGATGATGATACCGCCAGTTCTTTTATTGTGTAAGATTGTTTTAACTGTTCTTGGTTTTCTATGTTTTTTCATGTGAAATTGAGTATTGTCCTTTCAAGTTCTGTAAAGAATTGTGTGTTGGAATTTTGATGGGAATTGCACTGAATCTGTAGATTGCTTTGGTAAGATGGCCGTTTTTACTCTACTAATCCTACCAATCCATGAGTATGGGAAATCTTCCATTTTCTGATATCTCCTTTGATTTCCTTCTTCAAAGACTTAAAGTTCTTGCCATACAGGTCTTTCACTTGCTTGGTTAGAGTTACCCCATGATATTTTATGTTATTTGTAGCTGTGGTGAAGTGTGTTCTTTCCCTAATTTCTTTCTCAGCCCATTTATCATTTGTATATAGGAAGGCCATTGATTTTTTTTTTTTGAGTTTATTTTGTATCCATCCACTTTACTGAAGGTGTTAATCAGCTGTAGGAGTTCCCTGGTAGAATATTTGTGGTCACTTATGTATATTATCATATCATCTGCATATAGTGATACTTTGACTTCTTCCTTTCCAATTTGCATCCCTTTGATCTCCTTTAGTTGTCTTACTGCTTTAGCTAAAACTTCAAGAACTTATATCGAATAGATATGGAGAGAGTGGACAGCCTAGTTTTGTCTTTGATTTCAATGTAATTGTTTTAAATTTCTCTCTATTTATATGGTATTAGCTATTGGCTTGTTGTATAATGCCTTTATTATGCTTAGGTATGCTCATTATATCCCTTCAAGACTTTTACCTTGAAGGGGGTGTTGGATTTTGTCAAAGGCTTTTTCAGTATCTAATGAGATAATCATATGGGTTTTTCTTTCAGTTTGTTGATATGGTGGATTATATTGACAGTATATATATATATATATATATATATATATATATATATATATATATTATATGTTCGTTCACCATCCCCCTATCACGGGGATGAAACACACTTGATCTTGGTGGATGATCTTTCTGATGTGTTCTTAGATTTAGTTTGCAAGTATTTTATTGAGTATTTTTGCATCAATGTTAATGAAGGAAATCGGTTTGTAACTCTCTTTCTTTGTTAAGTCTTTGTGTGGTTTGGGTCTTAGGATAACTGTGGTCTCATAAAATCAATTTGGCAATGTTACTTCTATTTCTATTTTGTGGAATAATTTTATGAGTGTTAGTTCTTCTTTGAAAGTCTGGTTGAATTCTGTGCTAAAACTATCTAGCTCTGGACTTTTTTGGTTGGGAGACTTTTAATGAATGCTTCTATTTCCTTAGGAGTTATAGGTCTATTTAAACTGTTTAACTGACCATGATTCAACTTTTGTAAGTGGTATCTATTGAGAAAATGGTCTATTTCTTTTAGATTTTCCAGTTTTTTTTTTTTTTTGAGTATAGATTTTTGAATGACCTAGTGATTCTTTGGGTTTCCTCTGTGTCTGTTATGTATCCTGTTTTGTTTCTGATTTTGTTAATTTGATTATTCTTTTTCAGCTTTTTAGTTAATTTGGATAAGGGTTTGTCTATATTGTTGGTTTTCTCCAAAACCCAACTCGTTGTTTCTTGATCCTTTGTATTTCTCTCTTTGTTTCTATTTTATTGATTTCAGTTTTCAGTTTGATTATTTGTGTGTGTTTGATTCTTTTTGTTCTAGAGCTTTCTGGTGTGTTGTTAGATGCCGCTAGTATAAGATCTCTCTAATTTCTTTATGAAAGCACTTAGTGAACTTTATATATATATAAAATTGAACTTTCTTCTTAGCACTGCTTCCATTGTGTCTCATAAGTTTGGGTATGTTGTGCATTCATTTTCATTGAATTCTAGGAAGTCTTTAATTTATTTCTTTATTTCTTGTACCCCAGTGGTAATTCAGTTGAGAGTTGTGCAGTTTCAATGAGTTTGTAGGCTTGTTGTTGGATTCCAACTTTAATCCTTGGTGGTGTGATAAGGTACAGGAGGTTATTACAATTATCTTGTATCTGTTGAAACTTTATTTGTGACTGATTATATGGTCAATTTTGGAGAATGTTCCATGAGGTGCTGAGAAGAAGATATATTCTTTAGTGTTTAGGTGAAATGTTCTGTAGATATCTGTTAGGTCAATTTTAGTCATATCATCTGTTAGCTCCATTATTTCTCTATTTAGTATTTGTCTCAATGACTTCTCAATTGGTGAGAGTCAGGTATTGAAGTTTCCCACAATTAATGTTTAAGGTTTTACGAGTGATTTAAACTTTAGTAATGTTTCTTTTACAAGTGTAGGTGCCCTTGTGTTTGGGGCATAGATATTAAGAATTGCAATGTCCTCTTGGTGGTCTTTTCTTTTGATGAGTATGAAATACACTTCTCCATCTCTTTTGATTAATTTTGGTTGGAAGTCTATTGTGATAGATATTAGAATGGCTACACCGGCTTGTTTCTCGTGTCCACTTGCTTGGAAAATCTTTTTCCAATCTCTTACTCTGAGATAATGTCTATCTTTTGTGTTGAAGTATGTTTCTTGTATACAGCCGAAGGATGGATCATGTTTTTGTATCTATTCTGTTAGCCTGTGCCTTTTTATTGGGGAATTTAGTCCATTGATATTGAGAGATATGATCATGATTGTTAATTCCTGTTTTTTATATATATATATAATATATATATATATAATATTATTTATATATTTATTTTTGATTTTTCGAGACAGGGTTTCTCTGTGTAGTTTTGGTGCCTGTCCTGGATCTCACTCTGAAGACTAGGCTGGCCTTGAACTCATAGAGTTCCACCTGGCTCTGCCTCCCGAGTGCTGGGATTAAAGGCATGTGCCACCACTGTCTGGCTTATTTTATATATATATAATGTTATATTGGTAGTGATGGTGGTGGTTGTGTGTGTGTGTGTGTGTGTGTGTTTCCTTTCTTCGGGTTTTGCTGATATGAGATTATCTATTGCCTGTGTTTTTGTGGGTGTAGTTAACTTCTCAAGTTCGAGTTTTCCTTCTTGTACCTTCTGTAGGGATGGATTTGTGAAAACAAATATTTTAAGTTAGGGTGGTTAGAACCTGGAACCTGCCCCTGTGGGGACTGTCGGTGCTGATGAGCAAAACCAGTTGCCCGAGAGGGGCTATGGTGGGCTGAGCATGCACATGGGGAGGCACTGCTGTGGCAGATGATGTTCAAGGCAGTTATTGCTCAGCAATTTCTTTCGGATGAAAACATTCCATAGTCTGGGGAAGCTGCTGAGACTCAAGGAATAAGACAAAAGCTATCAGGTGCAGGAAGTTCCTGAAACTCTTAAGATTCACAAGGTGTCCTGTCCCCCACAACCCCCACCCCACATAAGTTATATTAGCAGTAACAGTTTCTAGGTGAAGAGATATGACTGAGCTGAGACCATGTGGAGGGAACAGTGATAGAGCTTTCCCATGTTGCCACCCCTGCTGTGGGGGACTTTTCAGTGACGCAGATGCCTTGGCCCCATCCATGTTCCTTTGAGTAACCCCAGCTCATTGCTCACTAAGATAGACCTGGGTAGACTCACTTCTTTGATCAGTTTCCAGTGACCTGTTTGAGGTGAACAGATGCTTATTCACATTTCTCAAGACTAACCACAAAACAATGGTGTTGGGCTCTGAAATACAATACTCCAGAAATATGTTGCTTTTTACTCTGACCAATTTTATCTTAATGAAATGAAGAGCCTTTCTAATCAGAATCCAAATCTCCTCTGCCCTTGCTTTGCATCTTGTCCTCCCCCTAAACTCAAGGCTCCTTGAGTTCTCACCTGACTCAATGAAGACAAAGTGACTCTTCCTCATCCCTTCCCTGAGCTTTCCTTAATTTTGCTACACAGGAAAAAGAGTGAAATATGTTAGTACAGCTGGCAGACTTTTGTCACACCACGGTCTTCTATTTCTGTCCCACAGAAAATCACTTAGAATCATTGTGTGCTTGACAATGCTCGATAGACTTTGTTCTAGGCCATTGTGTGTTTCTAAGCCTACTGAGTTTCCAAAACATCAGCATGATTCCCTGACAATTCGCCGTTTCCACCTTCCCTACAGTGAAAAATATACATGACTCTTTAAGTCATGTTGAGCTGGTGGGTAGTAATGCTGTGTGATTGTCTCCGTGAATGTAATAAGCTTGTGCAATTTCTCTCCAACTGATTTTTTGTTATCATTTTATTTCAGTGCACCGTCCAAGAGTGAAGACACTTAGCCCTTGCTGCAACCAGAGAAAGGATTTCATGTCCAAATGTGGCACATGGAGAGAAAGAGAGAGAGACTGACTTAGGTTTAGTGTTGGCAGTAAGCCAACAGGCAAGAGGCATCTCTGTTGTGCCTGTCCCCATTGGCTTCTCAAGGATTTATTTTAGACAACCTACATTAGAATCAAAATAACTAGGTATATCAGTTATATGAAGTTGACTTATGAGCTCTTGGCTGTGGACCTGGGGAGTCTGTGTGGACCGGGGGAGTCTTTGTGGACCTGGGGAGTCTGTGTGGACCTGGGGAGTCTGTGTGGACCTGGGGAGTCTGTGTGGATCTGGGGAGTTTGTGTGGACCTGGGGAGTCTGTGTGGACCGGGGGAGTCTGTGGGGACCGGGGGAGTCTGTGTGGACCGGGGGAGTCTGTGTGGACCGGGGGAGTCTGTGTGGACCAGGGGAGTCTGTGTGGACCTGGGGAGTCTGTGTGGACCTGGGGAGTCTGTGTGGATCTGGGGAGTCTGTGTGGACCTGGGGAGTCTGTGTGGACCTGGGGAGTCTGTGTGGACCGGGGGAGTCTGTGTGGACCTGGGGAGTCAGTCTGTGTGGACCTGGGGAGTCTGTGTGGACCTGGGGAGTCTGTGTGGACCATCTTCACCCTACAACGGCTGCCTAGGGTCTGATGGCTTCACAGCCTCCTTTACACGTTGGTCTTTTTTGCTGTGTGTTTGATAGTTTCTGGTTAGGGCTTTGCTTTCCTTGCTGTTCTTGTAACTGCCTTCTTATCCACCTATTCTCTTTCTTTATTGTATATTTTACTGTTCTGCAAGTTTTCTTCTTTTTTTTTTTCTTTTCCTAATTTCTCTGTGTTCTTTCTTTGCACAGACTTTTCTAATCGCCTGGATGTTATCACCCATCTGTTGTTACCATCTGGCATTTTTAAAGGACTGAATCCCTGATCAAATTGTCATTCTTCATTAAGTTAACTTCTTGGAGTCTCTGTTTTCTCCGTAGTGAAACAGGAGGATTTTACTTCCCTCATGGAGATGTCTGTAGAATTTAATGAGGTATTGTCCATCATGTACTTAGAAAATTTCTCTATACTTTAAAATAATTAGTACATGGTCCTAAAGTTTTAATATGTTAATCTAACCTGAACTTGCTACTCAGTTGCAGTCACACCGAACTCCAGATGCTTGGCCATGAATGCATTGGATCCTAGGCTCGAAGACAGTGAAGGAAATGGGCAGAGCCAGAAAGTGGGGAAGATGTTTGGTTGAAGAGTTTTTAATTAGCCTCAGGCAGGCAGTCACTTCTTAGTTTTGTCCATTTCCTGCCATCTGCAAACGTGAGTGTAGAGTTCTAGTCTAGTCCTTTCAATTTTAGGGGGGGAGGGCAGTGAATATTAATCTTTTTATAAGTAGTCTCTTCAAGTTAAAAAGATATTTGCTCAATACTGGAAAATATTGACTTAAAAATAGGTTTATTGGCTGTATTTGGTCTACTGTCTATGACTTTGAAATCTCTGTAGGAAGGAATTATCTATTGAACTGGTTTTGTGCAATGGTCTCTTCATCACTAGAAAACTCTATTACTTACATATGATGTAGCTGATATCCTAGCCAGGGTATGTTTACAAGGGAATCCACACAAAGCTGTCAAAAACAACCTTGATATGGAGAAGCCTCCAAAAGGTGAATAGAGTTCTGTGTGTGTTTAACTCTCATACAAATGGATAAAAACTATATCAGAGGAGGTGGGAAATGCAACACTAACTTTGGGAACGTTATCTTGGTTTAATAAAGTGAGATGAAACAAAAGGAATGGGCATGGATACTATACTATGTTTATTAAGTTTGCTTCCCATAGAGTATGAGTCAGCAATTCTGACAGAATTTAATGTGTTTTCTTTAAAGTTCAACAAGTTGAACAGATAAGTAACTACGTCGCCGACAATGAGATCCAGACTTCTCATAGTCAGAGTAAGAAACAGAAATAAGGAAAGGGAGAAGACTGGGGCGAGCCCTTTGTAGCCGGACTTTCTTTGTCCTGCCAGTTCCCAAATTATGACACTGAGATTTATTATTAATTACGAAAGCTTGGCCTTAGTTTAGGCTTGTCCCCACCTAGTTCTTATAACTTAAATTAACCACTTTTTATTAATCTATGTTCTGCCATGTGGCTCTTTACCTCTTTTTCATTCTGTATGTTGGACTTCCTCCATGTCTGGTTGGCAAAAAACTCTGAGTTCCTCTCTCTCCCCAGAAGTCCTGCCTATTCTCTCCTGACTAGCTATTGGCATTCAGCTCTTTATTAAACCAATCAGAAGGCACCTTAGGCAGAGAGAGACACATCTTCACAGTATACAAAAAGTGTACAACAGCCCTGAGATGCAGGGTTAGAATCAGAGACACAAGTGTTCATAAACATTGTTCAAACAGAATGATGTTCAACACTTCTACCCCCATACATGGTCTAACCTCAGGAACTTGAGCTTGCAAAATTACATGTCAAGGAGAAATTATAATTTCAGATGCATTATGGTTATGAATCCTTTGACCCTAAAATATGGAGATTGTCCTGAATTATCTGTGTGGGTCCAGTGTACTCCTGTCATTGTGAATGCAGAGGGGCAGTGGAGTCAGAGTCAGCACGGGGTAATTTGCAAAGGGCTTAATCAGCTATTGCTGGCATTGAAGACAGCAAAGAATTATGAACCACATTTAAGGATGTCTGAAATAAAAGACTGTAATTGGAATAATTTTAGCAACAACATAAATATAGTGTTGGGTTATAACTAAAAAAATAAAACCTTAAGATTATACTCATTTAAACTTTTGCATAATAGTAGAGAAAAACCATCAGTAATTCCTTAGTAGAAGAAACTTAGTAAATGTTAAAAAGTGAGAAAATAGAAGGACCACCATTAGGCAGAGTTCTGTAATAATTTTTTTAAGGCAAGATTTATAGATTGATGCTAAATAATGGGCAAAAATATAGTTAACCAATTTTTGCATAATTTAAAAGTATCAGTCTCTACATATTTATCAACTCTAAAGGGAAAACAGTTAACTTTATAATGAAGAAAGTTGGCAGACATCACCGTAACTTAGATCCCTGTTGGTATCACATAAAATAGCACCGTGTTCCCTGCTTGCTACCACCTTGGTACATCGAGAAGAGTCCAACCATTCTTTTGAGTCCTGTTGTTAAGAATGGGAGGCTTGCCGGGCGGTGGTGGCGCACGCCTTTAATCCCAGCACTCGGGAGGCAGAGCCAGGCGGATCTCTGTGAGTTCGAGGCCAGCCTGGGCTACCAAGTGAGCTCCAGGAAAGGCGCAAAGCTACGCAGAGAAACCCTGTCTCAAAAAAAAACAAAAAAAACAAAACAAAACAAAAAAAAAAAAAAAAAAAAAGAATGGGAGGCTTTATTGGATCAGGAGACAACACTGTGAAAAACAAACTTCAACAACATTTCACATGCAATTGTTTTATACCTTGAAAAAGAATAAAGAGTGCAATGAATAAGAAAGAGCCAGAATGTCATAAACTAGAGTGTTCTAAGGAGACAGAGCCACTATATGGGATGCGAGAGTTTGTGTGACACTGGACCAGAATAGGACACTAGAGAAAAACCACTGAGATTAGAAACGGTTGTACCAGAGTTCGTTTCCAGGTTACGGAATGTGTCATGAGTAAGAGATGGTGAGGCAGGATACATTAAAAACTCTACACCATTACCGAGATACTTAGCAATTCTGAAATTATTTCAAAACAAAGCAAAACAATACAGGAAAACATTTAAATAGAGCACAGATTGAACATCCTTAAGCAAAAAAAAATATGAAATACAGGGGTCTGGATAGTAGCTAAATGTTTAACAGCACTTTCTCTTCTTGCGGGGGACCCTGGATCTGTTCTCAGCCTGCACACTACAGTTCACAACCCATCGTTATCTCTAGTGCTAGGGATCTGACTCTCTTCTGGCCCCCATGGGGAGTGTTCAGCTAGGACGTATGTAGATACATGCAGGCAAAATACTAACACAGATAAAATAAAAATAAAATCGTCTTTAAAAATCTGAAATGCTTTGAGTTAAGTGTGATATCACAAAATGGAAAATTCTATACCTGACCTTATGTCAAAAGTCACAGCCAAGCTCAGATGTCCTAAAATTGCAATTAGCTTTCACCTACACATGTAAGGTAGGCGTGAAATGTGAATAAGCTTCGTGTTTAGACTAGGGGACAAGCCTAAGATATCTCATTATATTTACTAAACATTTCAAAATCTGGAAGTAAGCGAATCATTGCTCCGAGTTTATTAGATACAGAAACTGAGCCTGTGGCACTGCAGCAATGCAGAAGGAGGTGATAGACATTCGGAACGATTTCCTAGCAGAGATGATGCACAGGTTGGCCTCGGATGCTGTGACAGAAATCCACAGGCTGGGTAGCTTAAACAGCATAAATTCCTTTCTCAAAGTTCTGAAGTCTAAAGATCTAGTGTCAGTAGCCTCACGTGCTTGTGGGACTTCCTGGTTACAGGCGACTTGTCTTCTTATTGTGACATTGCAAGGTGTCCTTCTGTGTCTACATGCTGCCGAGTCTTTTCTTCTTCATGTGGGGCATTTGTTCTATTGGGTCAGGGACCAGCCCTCATGTCCCTTTAACCTCCGTTCTTCAAGTCTCTGCCTCCAAATACACTGGAGGTTAGGACTTCAATATAAGAAGAGGTTCAGTGCCGGGCGTGGTGGCGCACGCCTTTAATCCCAGCACTTGGGAGGCAGAGCCAGGCGGATCTCTGTGAGTTCGAGGCCAGCCTGGACTACCAAGTGAGTCCCAGGAAAGGCGCAAAGCTACACAGAGAAACCCTGTCTCAAAAAACCAAAAAAAAAAAAAAAAAAAAAAAAAAAAAAAAAAAAAAAAAAAAAAGAAGAGGTTCAGCCCATGGCATGCAGCCCGTGTTGAAAGGTCTTGAAAATAGACACCAACAATGTCAGAGTGGGTCAATATGTCCCAGTGACCTAGTGGCTAGTAAATGGTGGAATTTGGAGGACATAAATCTACAGGTGTCCTAAGAGAAATGAGATCATGTTTTTGAGACTGCCAATGCATCAGGATGGCAAAAAAGCTGCTGATATCAAGGAAGCTACGAGGCCACTGTAAACAATAAAGAACATTGGAGACAGTGTACAATAGCAAAAATAATAACATGAACCAAAAAGAACTGATTGCAGAGGTCACTCCCCAAAGAGTTAGCACTGTGGTTATCTACAGGGCTGGTGGGTGGTCCTCACGCAGGTGTCCAGAGCTGTGTGAGCATGATGGGTGGGCATGATAGTGCAGGCTTTCAGAAATGTAAAGTCAAAGACTGGCGCTTTTAGAAACGTGAATTTAAAGACTGGAGAGAAGTTGGGGATCTCTAGTTTTTGGAGTCTTCAGTGGAGGGATGACAGTAGAAATGAAATATGGGTGGGTAAAGGAGTGAAGGACTCAGCCTATGTAAGAGCAGTCTCTGCGACTCTCAGTTAAGACCTTGGCTAGTATTGTCTTGCCCAGACAGATGCAGCATGAATTTTAGAAAGCAGACTTGATTGTGTTTCAAAGACATCAAAGCAGATAGATTTAAAGAAAGAACACTGAATTTGACAAATTATAATCACCTATCAGTGACATTTGAAGATGGGTTTTAAAAGAAAAGCAGTCCAGAAAACAAGAAAAAGCAAATGTGAACCACTGTGAATGGACTCACCTTCATTCCCAGCGCGCACAGGGGTGATGAATAGGTAGGCAGAGACCCGCTCCTTTTTAAATGCTAGGTCTGTTCATAACACTAGCCTCTACCTGACAGTGGTCAGCTTTTTCATTTCAAACACTGTGTTGGCATTTTACAGTGGCCTACAGCATCCCCCGAATTCATTTGATTCCTGTGGCTCGCACGATAATTGCTGAGAGAAGGAGCAATCTGAGTCACTCAGTTGTGTAAGGGCAGTATGTTTTATGACTTTTTCATCTCATAAAACAAGGCTAAATTTTTTCCTTACAGTTGGGAAAAGCTTTAGATGGAGATAATACCTGACCTAAGGCCCCAAGTTTATGAGTCCAATTTATTCCCTCTGTAAATTCCTGGGACAGCTCTATGTGAATTCTCCCACAGGGTGTGAAATCTTATTTTATTCAGGTGTTCATGTCTTTTCATGTAATTAAGCAATTATTTTCAAATGGATTTAATTTTTAGTAGGCTTTGAAAGGTGTTAGGAAAAACATCATTCTTCTGTATTTATGTGGTCTTAATCCTCATTCAAGAAGTGTTTATCTGTAGAAGGCACAGCAAATATTAGCATCTCTACTTTGTAGACAAATTGTATGATGTGCTTAAAGTTGTACTGAAAGTCAAATGTGGGGCTTCGTGGACCAGAACATTTATTATCCTGGTTTCTGTTCTCTATTAATACCTGTTTATCTTTTATGTCACCCCTAAAAATAAATTTACATATCTTTATTTTGAGGAACAAGAGGAAAAACTCATAGGTAAATTCTTAATTTTTTTCACAAATACTGTTTGAGAGTGGTAGTTGTTGCTATGGGTTACATGCTTGCTTTCCTATCAGCGAATTACAGGTTCTTTGTCTAATACACACTGTATTTTGCAGGCACATTCTGCTAGCTTTCCTAACTCTTTGCCAGCATAAACATAATCTAAGTAAAACCAGAAGTTTAACAAATCTGATACAGCTTGAATACATACCTGTACTCTTGTTTTTCAAGTAGGTTTATATATACTCTCAGTCTTCACCAAAGGAACAGATTGTTCACAGGATGTTCAGTTCACTGGGTCAAAGGGCAACCCAAACTTCGGAGTTTCTTAGTGTGCTCATTCAAAACAGTTTCCCAAATCTTAAGAAATCTGGTTTTTTTCCAGTGAAGGAGGCATGTAGCTCTCTCTCATTGGTTCTGTGGATTTAGGTAGATAGGAGCATCAGTGAATGGACTATGAGAGGTGATGCTATCAGCCTGTTGCCACAGAGACCAATGCACACATAGGCACTGCTCACTGGTATCAAAGCCCCTGTGGATATAATCCAGACGTGGTTGTTTCTCTCTGATGAACAGCCTCACGATTGTTAGGGTCAAGGAACTCAGACCTCAGAAGGTAACGTTTCCAAGCTAGATCAGTTAAGGTAGAGGGAAAGTTTCTGGGAAAATGAACTGAATTTCTCAAGGACAACTAGAGTACAAACCACAATAAGGTAGGATTGACTTGGGCACTCTTTCCCTCAAGGGCAGCTACAAATATTTGTAAACGACAGTCAACAAACAAAAGATAAACCTAAAGGGGCATGCATAGCCATGATCAAGACAATTTCCACCTAGTTTTAGACCAAGAGACCTGTCTTCAAAATATCAGTGGGTGCGGCTTTTTATATGGGCTGCTAAAGATCCAACTTGGGTCCTTATTTCTATGCAGAAAGCATTTCACCTACTAAACTGAACAACAATGTTAAGGAATCTACTTTGAACACTATGTAAAACACACTGATCATTAAGATATGAGATAAATCAAGAGAAAGATCAGAATGCCGTGTTATGACTTACTTCTAATAGTTTTATGGTCTATTTGTTCCTTTTCTTGTCACCATAACAGTGTATCTGAGGAAGTGACTTCATTCTGGGAAGGCTCATTCTGGGTCACAGTGTGTGGGATACAGTTTCTCACAGTCTCGAAGGCATGGCGGTGGGTGGCTCCATCTACGGCAACAGAAGTCTGTTGTGTGGCTTCTTTTTCACCCCAAGATCTCATTCCTTAGATGTGAAAGCACAGCGAGAGCCAGAACTGGACCCCTGTAATTACCAAAGCCTGCTCTTCAGCTGTACCTACTTCTTAAAGACTCCACAACCTTTCAAAATCTGAACCAATATATGGGGACCAAGTAGTCCAACACATGAGACTAAGGGGGGGGGGAGCAGTTTACATTCAACCCAGAACACCTGGAAAAATTTAAAAGGTAGAGTTTAAAGAGGTAATAGAAAAATATCCTGCCACTGGAGATTATGCGGGCTGTTCCAACGGTGGGACTGAGTTCTACTCATTTATCTAGACAGACTAGTTTGAGTTGTCAGATTAAAAATCATTGTATGATGATATGGCTAGACAACAGGGCATTTATATTTAGATGTGTATAGTAAAAATGCTGAAATACAAACATGGAGGAAAAAATAGGTTACTGCCTAATGAGATGCAGTTAAAGTGATATTTGACTTCTGTTAATAGATGCCATAAAACAGCAGAGAAAAAATATTCTTAAAGTACCAAAGAAAAAGTAATATAAAATCAAGGACAAAATAAGTCATGTTTCAAAAAACAGATCACATTGCTTTATGGTTCACAGATTTTTTTTTGAAAGAACTACTAAAGGGTGTGTTTCAGTAAGAACAAAAGTGGAAAGATGTAGAGAGTAAGATTAAAAAAATACAAAGTACACTGTCTGTTCTGGTGTTGTGAAATATCCGTTAATGTCAGAGTTATTTAAGTGAATTTCCTTTGTGGTTGGTTATTACTTAGCTTTTTTTTTTTTTAATTATATAAGCTCTAAAAGAAGCCTCCCCATTATGTACTTATTCAGAATGTCTATCAGAAAACTTCCAGAGCTACTGGTACTACCCTATTAAATTCCAACAATTTTCTAACTCTGAAAGTAACTGGCATACCTACTTACTTACAGGTGCCATCGCCTGTTCCAGAGGGTGGATTGTGAATTATCACTGAGCCATCTATGAAAATATGAGGAATAATTAAATCCGTTTGAAGTCTTATCATTTTCAACATGCAAAATAATTAAAAGAAGTTTGAAAACAAGAGCACACACAAGCATACATATATCTACAGAACAGTGGGCTGAGGGCTGTCTCAGGAAAGAGCTGGTAGACATTCGGAGTCAAGATAAGTCCACAAAGGTAGAGAGGAGGACATGACACGGATTTAGGATTAGTTAGTTCTACAGCACTCATCACAAAAGTGGTTTTAATTGGGCAGGAAATAAAGGTGTCGGACTTCCAGCAACGTTGACGTGTAGACATCAGGCAGCCTTTAGATACAAAAGAAAAGTGGAGTTAAAACTGAGACAAGCAAACGCCTGATGGACTCTTCCCAAGGTCTGACACTTGTGCTGGGTGCTGAGGAGGAATTCAGAAACATAAGGAAAATTCCTTCCCTAGAGGGAATCGGTATAGTGGAAAGACAGGCATATAGAAAAATTTAAAGACATTGGCTGTTATGACTGTGAGTGGCACTAACAAAACAAGAGAAGGAGAACCTAATTCCCATTAGGGGTAATTAAGAAAGTGATCTTGAATACTAGTTTAAACTGGATCATGACAGATAAGCGAGGATCTTACATCAAACCACAGCACTGGACGTTTTTGAGCAAGGATGTAAAGGTTGAGGTGCTTAAGAAAGAACAAAGCTGAAAACCAAGTCCAGAGTTCTGCAGGTGGGTCTTCCTGTTCATTTCTGTCCACGGGAAGAATTCGTCTTTCAGAAGAATTTGACTACATCCGGAACAGAGAAGAGTATGTACATCTTAACAGAGAAGACGGTGAATGACAAGGAAGGACAGATTCTTGAAGAAGGAACATACATGCACACACGCACACATTCTGTTTCCTAACTGCTAAGTGTCCTTACTGAGTAGCTGTCCTTCTGAAACTTTTTTTTTTTTTTGCTCAACTTTCTTCAGTGAATTACATAACTCTAGTTAGATCTGGCTCATTCTTCTACTTTTCTGCTTATCCATGTTTTAATGATTCTTGGATTAATGGGTTGGATTTTTGGATTCTAATGTCTTGTTTCACATGATAAACAACATTCCTCAAATGTCCTCCTATCTCTTTAAGCACTCGAGCAAGAGAATGTCCTTGGAAGCAGAATGACCAGGTCTCACTGCAGAGGTGACTCCAGCTCCTGTGGATCATCTTCCTTGTCTCTTTGCCTTATATTCTCCCTTCCTCTGGCACTTGATAGCTGTCTAATATTACCTACTAATTTTGAAGGTTGGAGGAAGACCTCATGGAGGTGAGGATAATAGAGGCTGAAACAAAACAATGGTACTCACAAGGCAGAGGCAGGCGGGTGGCTCTCTGAGGGTTTGAGGCCAGCCTCATCTACATAGCAAGTTCCTTGCCAGTCGGGGCTACACAGTGAGACCCAGTGAGACATAACAACACACAGTAAGGTAAAGCAAAGCAGAACCAAAGAGAACATGAGGAGAACTGACCTCAGCTGATGCCCAGTGTCGGGCAGCTTGCAGGGCCATGAGCATGTCAGGGAGCAGACCAGGGCATTCTTGCATGGTGAATCTTTCTGGGAGGTGATTTCCTTCCTTCTGTGAGGCTGGTGACTATACTTTGTTAGCCGACCCCACATGTTGATGCCAAGTCAAATCTAGGCTATTCTCTCCTTAACATCTATGAATTTCAATCTTCAGCTTAAAAAATGGGAAGAGGGGAAAGAAATCTAAGTGTTAATAAAAATAATTCCTCTAGATATAGTGAAGACTAGACGACAATAGCCAAGAGCCTGGTTGAAAGTGTTTCGTATGTGGGTTATAACCATCCACACACATCCTTATCCCTACTCCATTCTTTTCCTGTCAGAGTCTCAGTTTCAGCCTCATAAAACTCTGTTTCCCTGCCAGGCTGTTGGCTACTGAACAGTTTGCGTTCATCTAATCCCCCTCTTCACCGAGAAACAAAGGCTGACACCTATACTCCAGCATTTTACCAACTATGTAGAAAGAGGCAAAATGCCCACTTTCTGACTTGGGATATTGTATTACGTAGAATTCTGGTTCTTAATATCAATAGCTACTCTTAGTGTTGACTTAAATTGGACTTAAATAAATCTGCTAAAATTTGCAGGTATCTTTGACACAGTATAGCTAAGCTAAGACTTTCTCCACCAGAGATTATTGTTTCCTTTATACGTCCAACTGCAGTTCTTTCCATACTTCCGCCAAACTTTATATTATGCGGTTTGACCTTTCTTGATCCTTTTCTTTTTTCCTCCACGGTGCTCCACACAGCCCAGGCAAGCACTGCAGCACTAAGGTATATCTCAGCCCAACGTCCTTACATTTGATATTCACACTATTCCTCTCTTCTAAAACAAACCCCTCTGCTTTATGCCTTTGCATTACGCGGACAAACCTAGCCATGGCAGTTAACTCTTAAAGAAAGGAACACTAGTTTACTGTGCCGGTAGTTCCAGGTTCGAGTGTGGGTAGCTCACTGGATTTGGTCCTGATGAGGACAGGAGACAGTGACACATCATGATGGAATCACGTGGTTCCATCTTCAACTGAAGGGAAGGGAGAAGACAGGAGGGCTCTTTTGATAATGATCCAAGGGGTTGTACAAAACCCACCAAATGTTCACACGCAAACCACTCCATGTTCCTAGTTACCTAACACTCTCCTTCTAGTCTCCATCTCCTAAAAGTTCCATGATTTTCCAGCACCATGAAGAGCCTGCTTTATGATGTTCAATCCTCCCAAATAGCAGTTTACTTTATTCATTTATCTTTTTCATTTAGGGACAGGTAGGGAAAGAGATAGATCTTTGCTGTGGATATCACTCTATATAAATAAAACACTGATGGCCAGTGACCAGACAGGAAGTATAGGCGGGACAAGGAGAGAGGAGAATTGGGGAAACAGGAAGAAGGAGGGAGAGACACTGTAGCCACCGCCAGGACAAGCAACATGTAAAGACGCCGGTAAGCCACCAGGCATGTGGCAAGGTATAGATTTATAAAAATGGGTTAATTTAAGATAAAAGAACAGTTAGCAAGAAGCCTGCCACAGCCATACAGTTTATAAGTGATATAAGCGTCTGAGTGATTATTTTATACGTGGATTATGGGACTGTGGGGTTTGGTGGAACCTGGAGAGAAGCCCTCCAGCAACAGATCTTATCTACTTTTTTCTTCCTCCCTTAGAGCATTTCCTCCAGATTTTTCTCTCCTGTATCAGTGTAGCTGAAACTCTTTCTTTGACCTCTTCTGGAGTGTTGATTATATTTTACCCCAGTGGGGAGACTTCCCCTGAGCACTCTGATTAATACCACATCCCCTATCCTCTCTGCCAATGTTCCTTTTGTTTCTCCACTTCATTATATAGAACCTAGTACCAAGGAACACACACACACACACACACACACACACACACACATGCACACACACACCATACATAATATATTATGTATCATTTTCATTTCAATAGCCATCTTTCTATCTAGTCATTCCATGTAGGCAGTGATTCCCTTTACTCTCTAGACAAACTGTGATCCTAACACAGTGCTAAGTGTATTGTAGGTAGTCAACAAATACCAGGTAGATGAAATGAACATGTGTCAGGACTGGGAGACAGCAGTGAAAAGCTGCTTACTTCATATTGCTCCTGAGAATGGTCCTGAATCCTCCCAGCAGCAGCCCTTCCAGTTTTGGGTATATTGATAATGTGTTGTTTTTTCACAGACATTTTTAGTAAGAAGCTGAGAAAGGCTGAAGCAAGGAATGTTAGGTGTTATACTAGATATGTCAGATTGTCTTGGAATGTGATAAATCACCAACCAAGTCACTGATAAAAATAGTTGATCAAGAGACCTGGAATATTCTTCCTGAAAATTTCCTAGCTGCTTCCCATTCTTTTTTCACAGACTCTTATTTAGCAGGCCTCTGGTTGATAGGACTGTGTTCACCCCAAGTTTTCTCTTCAAGCCACAAAGACATGGTGGGTAGAGTTGGGTGATAACCTTGCCAGATTCCAGACTGATGATGATGATGATGATGCAATGCTCAGTGCCCACTGTGTTCTGCGTCCTACGCTGTTTGCTGTGTGCTGTATTTTATTTAGTGGTTCCACATGACTCTTGTTTCTACTTTTCATCATGAGTGAGGTCATAGAACTAACAACTGATAAACCATCTGCCCCTGGCCAATTTGACTCTGAGGTTTAATTACCGATTCCATTTCACTGGTTTGCTGAGTCATGGGAAGGAAGGGGAAACCATGGCTGTGCTTTGCAGCATTCGCTCTGAAGAATTGTTCTCTCCCTTCCTTGAGAATATTTACTTGTAGGGTAATGAGATGGCTGGGCAGGTAAAGGAATATGTATAACCACAGAGAACACTGCATGAATCAGGCATCTATATTCTATAGTTATTTTTCTTTCTTTTTAGATACCCAGTAATATCCTTCCTTTTATGCCAATGCCGCTTGATTCTAAAACCCTTTTGGTGGCCAGGAAGCAAAAAGCACCGGTAAAATGCATGACTCCCTAGCAGTTCTGAGAAGTGGACACAGGAGATTTCCCGGGTGCTGCAATGCCGGTTGTTTGAAGCCTTGGAGTATTTGTGCACAGTAGAAACCTCTGACCTGCGGCCACTGTGCTGCCTTTGATCTTAAGAGTCTTTTACTAAGTTCTCATGTGATCTCATCTCATTGCCCCTTCACCGAAAGCAATTTTCATGTTTTATATTTAATCCTTTTGAGGCGCTAAGCCAGGTGGTGAATTAATTACTTTTGTACTTTGAGAAAAGATCTCAACTCAGTAGTTATATTCAGCTAAAGCTAGAAAGTTTTCTTTGAAGACTGTATGAATGCCACTTGGGGTTTTATTTCACTAAAAATAGGTTTAAAACACAGAACATCCTGCATTAGTTGCTGATTCTAAATGTACTCGGGTATGGAGAACCTTCATTACTACTAAAAGCCAGAAGGGCTGATTTGTTTGTAAAGCAGCCTCTTCCTAGTCAACGACAAGTTTCCTTGAAGGTGACATTGTGATGAGGTCTGTGTGATTGGACTAGGGGAGAAAAAAAATATCCTCGCTTGAAATTTCTAGAATTTACTTTGATAGTTACAACATATGTGGGGTCAGAGAGAGAGAGAGAGAGAGAGAGAGAGAGAGAGAGAGAGAGAGAGAGGGAGGGAGGGAGGGAGGGAGGGAGGGAGGGAGGGAGGGGGAGGGAGGGAGGGAGAGAGGGAGGGAGGGAGGGAGGGAGGGAGGGAGGGAGGGAGAGAGGGAGGGAGGGAGGGAGGGAGGGAGGGAGGGAGGGAGGGAGAGAGAGAGAGAGAGAGAGAGAGGGAGGGAGGGGGAGAGAGAGAGAGGGAGAGAGAGAGAGAGAGGGAGGGAGGGAGGGAGGGAGGGAGGGAGGGAGAGAGAGAGAGAGAGAGAGAGAGAGAGAGAGAGAGGGAGAGAGAGAGAGAGAGCTGTGTGAGAGAGAGAGTTGTGAGAGCCCAGAATTTAAAATCAGGAAATATCATTTTAAATCTAGTATTTAGCATTCACTTGAAATGTTACATGGAGTAAACTAATCATTTAATCTAGTACACGAGGAGGCCAGAGGTGGTGGTCTTCAGGTTCTGTCCTCCTTGTCTTTGGAAACAGAGCCTCTCTCTTGGCCTGGAGCTCACTGAAGAGTGGGCTGGCTGGCCAGGAATCTGCAGGAACACATCTGTTTCTGCTTCCCCAGGACCCGGGTCACAAGCACCACCACGCCTGGATGCTAAGGACTGAACTCAAATCACCACTCTTGCTTGCACAGCAGGTGCTCTTCCGACTGACTCCCCCAGTTCCTTAATCCCTGCCGTTTTGTCTATAAAAAGAGAGTAGCGACACTTGGTTAAGGAGTGAACCCCTACCAACTCTAGTAAAAGTTCATCGTCTGACATGGAGGCGGTATTGAAAGCAGGCTGCTCGCGTCGGAATCTGAAACACCCAAAACGCATTGCAAACCATCGTGGGTCTGATGTTTTTGAGGTCACTCCACTGGGAGAAGATATGAAATTGCCTGTTCCCTTTCCGAAATTCGGGAGGAAACTGGCTTCTAAATGTTTGAAACCTCATCCTTTGCAAAGAGTCAGAGAGCACTGTTGTCCGACACACGCTTTCCCCCACCAGCTCCTGCTCGAAAGCAAGCGATGTAATGATAGAAAGAAAGGCCTGTCTTAAATCAAGGGGAATGCGTCTCTGCAGTGATTGAATGCAAACCTTGACTATGTAAGCATTTCCAGAAGAAGGTCATTGTCTATGGAATTAATTTTCATTCTTGGCTCAACAATGCCTGTTGGCTGTCAGAGCTTGGTAAAAATCCCATCTGTTTACTTAGGGACTGGCCTGATTGATAGTGAAGGACTGATAGGAGTTAAAGATAAACTACTGTTCCCAGGAATAAATTATTTAAGTGTCCTTAGTCCTGGGTAGGAGTTAAGCACCTGTCTCTACATGCGGCATAGAGTAGAAAGTTCCTACCTGAATACGGTTAAATAATGAAAGTTCTCATGTACTTAACATACAAGAGAATACTCAGTGATGTTTGTTAATTTTGTGTTTCTTGAGTTATGCAGATTATTCTCTCTTACTAGACTCAGGTCCAGGACATATAGGTATTAAAACTTAATTCTGTTACCCCTGTGTCTTATCGTTCCATATTCATGGATTTCTATCTCCAAGAAGTAATGGTTCAGTCATGTTTTGTGTAGTTTTTGTTTTCAAAAGACATAAAATATGTAGCTCAAATGTACTTTTTCAAACTCTTTAAATTCTGCCTTGTTAGATACTAAGACAAATGACTTCCCCCTCATCCTTAACAGCATTGCCAGAGTGTGTCTGAATTTATCATCATCTATATTGGAATGCACATCTCATCTCACATTGCCAATGTGATCAACAAGTCTTTTAGGAATTTCTGCTAGAAAAGTGATTTCAGGAAGAGGTGTCAGCACTTCAGAGCAAATCCATGGCTATATTTCCAAGGAAATTGAGTTCAACTAAAATCTGACAAAAATGGAGTCATATTTTAAATTATAAACATTCAAAGATACATATCAAACAGCAAAACTCATTTTAAAAATGTATAAAAACTACTTGACATTTAGGAGAATCTGCAATATATTAGCACGGCAGTTGGATGTTCATTTCTGCCTGAAATCTGTGAACGAACCAGAGCAAACTGATGTATTTGGTCTCTTCAATATGTCCACACTAAGTAGCAAACACTAATTAATAGATACAGTAAAATTTATTTAATTAACATTTATTGGTCACCTATAAGGAATCCTGCAAAGCACTGAGAAAAAATGCAGTGTAGCAAGACAGGGTACCAGGTCTCAGGCAGTAGAGCAGGACAGGGTACCAGGTCTCAGGCAGTAGAGCAGGACAGGGTATTTTATTAACAATGGGAGCAGCACTTCTTTACAGTGTACGGAAGGATTATTCCACAGCAAATGATACTGAACATCTTCTAAAAGATTTATTTTTATTTTGTGTGTGTGTAAAATATTTCGCCTGTACGTATGTGTGTAAACCATGTATGTGCCTGTAGAAGTCAGAAGAGTGCAGTGGACCACCTGGAACTGGAGTTACAGATGGTTCTGAGTCACTACGTGGGTGCTGGGAACTGAACCTGGTTCCTCAGCAAGAGCAACAAATGCTCTTGAACATCAAGCCATCTCCCCAGCCACCTGAGAGTCTTTCTTTAAATGTGGTTATTTATAGACATTTTTTTTTTTGATGTAAGGGCTTAACACTTTGCCCACTTAAAGATTTTTGTTTAAGTCACTTGTGGCACCTGCCTATACTCTCAGTACTCAGAAGGCTGAAGCGGAAAGCCAGTATAGGCCACACTGTGAAACCTTGTCAACAAGAAAGAAGGAGGGCAAGAAGAGAAAAGACAGACAGACAGAAAGAAAGAAAGGAAGACCATCCTCCCAAAACTGTTTAGCCTTTGCACAGATGCTTTACATCTTCTAGTTTCTTGAGACTTCATTTTAATTCTAGTGATTAACTGGTTTGTAGCCACACTTAGGCTCTTACTTCCAGGAAGTGATAGACAGCTAGATCTGGTCAATCATCTCTCCCGCCCTAGGGGGTGGCAGCAGGACCGTCAGCTCACCCAGCGAGACAGGTTGTCTGTCTCTCTGTGTTTGATCTGTCTGTGACTGGCTGCAGTTAGTAGAAGGCAGCAAAGGTGACATTGTGTGACTTTGGCACGAAGGCACTGAGTCCCTCCATCCAACACACACACACACACACACACACACACACACACACACACACACACGAGAGAGAGAGAGAGAGAGAGAGAGAGAGAGAGAGAGAGAGAGAGAGAGAGAGAGAGAGAGAGAGAGATATTTCATCTTGACAATCTAGCTGCCCTGTGTCTAAGGTATACCCGTGGAGGGAGCCTTGTTCTGATTCCTAGAAGGTGGGGGGACATGAACCCTTCCTAGTGAGGACCTTTAGGAGGCCTTCCCAGTCAATGCTTGGTTGTGTCTACTGACTCCTCCACAGCTTGAAACAAAGCAACAGGTAACAAAGAGTAGGAATGAAGCATTGCAAGAGTGCTGTACACACTGGATTCTGCAAAAGCTAAGGCTTTCAGTGATTTTAAGAAACAGACTGAACTTAGAGTTTCAGCACATGCATGTAATCCCAGCAATTTAGGAAGCAAAGGAGGAGGATTTTGAGTTTAAGGCCAGATGAGTCTCCATAGTGAGACCCTGTCTCAAAAATCTAACCATCAACGATCAGATCAGATGGGGTGAAAAGATCAGATTGGGTGAAGAAACCCAGACCCAGGAGGACAAACACTGCATGGTCTCCCTCATCTGAGACTCCAAGTCTTCAGATGTGAGTCCATAATCTTGAGTGCTGTAAAGTAAAAAGGGGCATTTCTGTGTGTGTGTGGGGGGGGGGGTGCAAGAGAGGGGAAAGGCAGAGTACTGGTGATCTGATCAGAATAACAGAGAAGGAAGACTCTGAAGGGAAGGGGGAAGGAGGTAAATACAAGAAGGGACGAGGGTGAAATGACACACCCGAAAATGTCACAAGGAATTATACTATTAACTTTTTATCTTAAAGAGCCTATAATGCACACAAGCCTGTGCGTACACACACATAGATAATTTTAATGAACTTTTTTTTTCCCATCTTGGCTGGCAAGTTCCCTCCAAGAGCTAGAGACTACCTAACTAAACACCCAACCCTAAGAACGAGAAGCCCCTCCTTTGAGTTGGTGGTCCGGGTTGTCCAAGAGACTTCCAGCACATTACAGTCCATTGCTGTTGCTCTTGATCGCCCTCTGGAGGTGGAAGGTGAAGCAAACAAGAGTCCTACAAATGACCATCATGGTACCATACCCTGTGGATGTATTAGTGGCACATATACCTTGGTAGTAACCAATAGTTTTTAAATTGGACTTAAGACCCACCAACCAAGAGGGAAATCATGCCTGGTACTGGAAACATTGCTGACTGCACAAGGGTAGTAAATGCATAGGTTTTGGAGAAGAACCTATAACTGCCACTTCACTAAACCAGTATAATCTCTAACAACACTCTAAACATTTGTCCTAATATGCACAGATAACTGTAGTCCTCACCCCTCATCCAGGAAACTTCTCTTGGCAATAGACAGAGACCATTGCAGAAAGCCATAACCAATCAAAATGTAGAGTTATGGAGCCCAGGTCCAATGGTTAATTCCACAAAACAACTCCAGCCCCCAAGGCTCAGGGAACAGTGAAGAAGTGGGTTTGGAATATTGTAAGATGCAGAGGATCATGGAGTTTGTTGTGAGACTGCGTCTCCTAGCAGTGTCAGAATCTACACTCCTGAAGACTCTTCAGCATCATTTCTTCAACGTGAGCTGAACAGTAAAAACAATAGGCATGCCAAAGGGGAGGAGGGAAAACACACGTGGCCTCAAGCCTGTCCAAAGACCTGCAGGCAACTAAGGATGTTGAGAGTGGGAGTTGTTATCTAGAGGTTCTGTGGCACACTGTGGAAAAATCTGAATGACTTAGATTGCATCAAATACACAACAGCACAAAGAACACACACTGCCTGAGACGTCCCTGAATTTCACCCAGAATAGAATCTCAAATATGCAAATATTAAATACTGGATGTTTTGAGAAACGTGAGCCCACTGTTTAGTGTAGAGAATCTATTAAATGTGTTTCACACAATTGAAATGAGCATGCTGCTTCTTCGGGGGGTGGGCTGCAAGAGCTGTATCTGAGTTGACCCAGAAACACTTGCTAATTGGATAAATGGCTTTCCTGCCTTCTTCCACCTGTAAAGCTCTCCAACACATTTCATTCTATACATTAAATATACATAGATGTCACTAATGATATTTTTAAAACAGATACATTTTTTTTTTTAGTATATTTAAAACCTTTATCCAGGCCCATTGTGAATTAGTGACTAAGTTTTGTAGGAAATCCAAATAGCATCTGTAGAAAGTCATTTAGCATAAAATTATATTTTCCACCCACTAGATAATTAGAGCATGGTTCATGCAGGGAGGAGAGGGAGAGAAAATTATCTGTCAAGAATATCTCAAGGCACTTGGCAAAGGTCCACGTTTGGGATGAACCTAGGTAGCATCTTGTTATAAGCATTGAAAAAGTAATTTTCTTTCTGAAATTGAAAATTAATGTAATGCTTCTGAAGGGAAACATTTAGTAATCATCAAGTCAAAGCACATGGAGTGTGATTCCCTTCTGTGACCTGGGTCGCAATGTATTAGTAACCCTGCTTCTCCAGTCCTAGCCAGAACCTGGTTAGAGCCTGCATCGAGTAGTTCCCCAAGCTCCCCTGCCTCCATGTCCTGGTCCACAGGGTTGAGCTGATGGACACTGCTCAAAACCTTCTGTTTCAGAAACGTACAGTTGACACTTTGCTCTAACAAAGCCCTCTCTAGTAAAAGAAAGAAATCCAGCACTTGGGAACAGAGGCAGGAGAATTGGAATTTTAAGGCCAGCTTAGCCTATGGTGAGTCCTTGTATGAAAAAGGAAAATAAACAAATGAAATCCCAAATAAACAACAAAGGAAATATTCCAGTGGGTTATGTTAATGTCAAATTCTGGTCAATATGTTTTTATTTACTCAGTTGATTAGGGTTTTTTAGATGCTTGAACTGAAACAAATATGTATTAACGTTTGATATACTATTGTTTTGTAAAAGTATATAATGCCAATAGTAAACGCTTATAGTTTTAAAATGAGTACATTAGAGATCCAGAAGATTCAGCCCCATTATGTTAAGGCCATTAAATAAACATAGGACTTGGCAATTTTATTCCAAACCTCATAGTTTCCTGCTGATTAAAATCTCTATAACATCCCGAATCACCATCTAATGTCTTACATAATTTTAATGAGAAAGTGGGTGTGCTTAAACATGAACTGGCTTGGAAGTTGGGGACTCTCATTTCTCCGTTGGTTGCATTTTCAGTACCCCAGTTCCGTTCTGTGCAGACCCACACCGTAGCATGAGATCATTTCCCCCCCATCTTCTTCTCTGTGAAAGGATCTCTCCCATAGCCTTCCTGACAAGTAGTCTTCCAGCTGAAATTATTTTCATAGACAGAGAAGCAAAAGAAGGAATTAATTCCTCGCAGGACGAGACATGTCACTGTTCGACAATTTTAATTTGCACTGAGTTTTCTCACCAGGAGTCCTGGTTCTGCCTGACAGGGCAGGCTCTAATTCTCCAATTCAGCCCTTCAAACGTGTCAGCGCTGCAGCCGGAGCCGCGGCTGCTCTCACAGAGATCACTGGCTTCGCGGCGCAGCTGAAAGAGGGCAGAGTTAGGGAATCGGGAAGGGAACCAGACTGACATGGAAGAAAGAAGACAAGCGTTGGCTTCGGGCTTCCCTCTCTCAGGATGACAAGTTTATTCCCTTTGTGAGTTGTAGATGTGGGAAAGATGCTAATTAAGCTGGTTAACCATTTGGGGAATAATTTCTAAATTGCATTCCGACTACACACACGTTACCCAGATTTGCTAGAGGTGAAGTAAAAGTTGAAGAAGAGGAATGAGACCATTAAAGTACTAGAAGACTTATGGGGTTCACATATGCACACACAGTATATTTAAATGCAACATATATATGATGCAGTATATGTATGCGGCACAGATGTGCATAAATCAATATATATGGAAATACGCACATGTACACTTTTTATTCTTAGGACGACAAAGACTATTTTTAGTATTGTATCAAAGTAAAAATATAAGGAAGATTTGACTTGTTAAAGATTTAAATGGTTAACTCTAATCATGTCAGAAATAGGAGTCTCTTTCCAAACTTGAGGAGACCAAGGCTTCAGTTCTGTTAAATTAGCCCAATTCCAGGCTAATGTATAGAACGTCAGCGAGAGAATTAGATGGGCTGTGGCATAGTAGGAGAGGCGATGGGATGCAAGTATCCTGTCTTTAATTTCCAGGGACTTTCTCACTGGTGTCTAAAGCCATGGGTAGTCTTTGTTGTGAGGTAGCTCTCTCAGTGGCGTCTCTATGAATGTCCCATACAGATGTGGGGAACCAGCCTCCACTACCTGGATGCACAATGTACCCAACCCATCCCCTGTGGGATTCTGCTCCTCTCCTCTGTGGGGTGTTGCCATAGGCAGCTCTGAAATTTCCTCCTCTGAAAAGCCTTGCTCATGGTGGCTGGGCCAACCCACACTTCTGCCACTGTCCTTGCTTCTCCCTCCCGTCCTCTACTGCAATAATACAGAAGATGGAGAGCGATGAGGAAGACTCCCAACACCAACTCTGGGAGCTTCCGGGTGTGTGTGTGTACACATATCCACACACATATGTGCACATGTACAGATGTGAACACACACACACACACACACACACACACACACACACACTGTTGTGGGTATGTTCTGCTTGAACAAAGAAACATGAGCCACATTAAGTTACCAAACAAAACAAAACAAAGCAAAACAAAACAAAACAAAACAAAACCCACTTTTCATTCTAAGAAAAGAATTAGTAGAGAAGACTTTGTAGCTATCTTCAATCTATATCTTTCCAAATGAAGATATAGGAAGGAGAACCCCAGAGAGTTCACTGTGGCTGTTCCTGAGAAGAGAGAATTCTGAGCCATCTTTTCTTTTTAGCTTTGTATACTGGTGACATTATACACAACACACACACACACACACACACACACACACACGAGCACACACGTATACACATATATATTCTTAAAGTCATTTCCACCAATTTGAGGTGGAAGGAAAAAGACAAGATAGGAAAAGGCGATGAGCTTCTTTGAAGCAAGCATGGAGGAAGAAACTTACTTGTTACAATAAAAATAATGAAGACAAAATAATCCTGGGGTATGCAACATTGACTAGGACCTAAACAAACTAGTAGTGTGTGTTTACGTGTGTGTGTGTGTGTGTGTGTGTGTGTGTGTGTGTGTGACTCACTAAAGGGAACCTTCTGAGTACAGAGCCTTAGACTCCTCAGTCATCTTGACTTGCTCATCGTGGGATCTTTCAAACACAGTTTTTGATGGGCAGGTGAGCACGGGTCCTAAGCTTCTGCATCTGGACCGGGCTCTGGTCAGGTGACGCTGAGGTTTCTGCTCTTCAGTCTGTGCTTGGAGAAACAAGGGACGAGGGAGAGGTGAGCGTTGGAAGCAAGGGAAAGAACTCCTTGAGGGAATACTTCAAGTGATGTATGTGCAGGGACGGAGGCCCAAACGGGAGCGGGAGTTTGTGCGAACTGGCTTTCAGCTCGCGCTTGAAGCAGGAGTGAGCTCATCTGTTGAGAAGGAGAGCGTGAAGGACTCGGGCAAGAAAACAGTGGGGAAGGCTTGGATAACTGTCATGAGACGCTTATTAGGAGATCAAGAAGAGATGAGCTGCTTTTTTAGTGAGGTGCATTAACAACATAATTAAACCATGGGATGCAGTGTGGGCTTTAGGAAAAGGAAGTAAAGATGATTTTTCCCAATTAAAATTAATGAGTTAACTTTTACCTGCCGTAACCACAATGAGCTTGCTAATGACTGTCTTAGAAGGCCCAGGAATGCAGTTCACCCCGTCACCTACGTATTTCAAGCAGCCTATTTTGGATTTAATTCAGTTTTCTAAACCTTTTCTACTTGCCCAGTGTTCTGAAAGTGAGTAACCAAAAAATAACCGCTAGCTGTAATGAGGCTGCCCAGAAACAAAAACCGTGCAGAAAATCGAGAGCTTTTGGATTGTTTAATATATGGGTGGTTTTCAGCTTACCCAAGTTAATATTTCCACAAGCAATTATCCCAGTTGGCATCCACCCAGGACTCAGGGCAGACATTAATCCTTTGGCAGCAAATGTCGTGGGAATCTCTAACGACCTAAAGACCCCCTGAAGGGGGCGTGGGTTAGCCCCCTCTGTAAAACTGCTTCTTTTCTGATCCTTTGCCTTGTGTCTCCAACACAGAGATTCAGAGTCACCAGAGGCTCGTATGTTGGAATTTGGCTTTAAGTGTGAAATGCATGCATTTAAAAGGCAAACCTCTTATGTGTGTGTCAGTGTGTACATTACAAGCAGACTGAGAGAGCCAGGCAAATATGACAGCCTCCCCTAATATTTGTTAAAAACTAAGCCTCGCTTCCTGCTCTTGAAACTGGACAGACAGTTTCTGAGGAAGCCATGAACAAAGGGCAATTCATCACTGGTGCCCCTGGCAACAGGAGAAGGGAGATAGGACATAGCAATCCGGGCCACTGAGCCAGCCCTCCTAATCAACAGCTCAAGGTAATAACCAAATAAGGGCAAAGCCTGGGACTCGTCCAAGCCTGTCTGAAAGTGGAAAACTGTAGCCTTGACCACCCCCTAATTAGCCCTGGCCAATTAGAATGTACTAATACGATTGCCACTTGCTTAAGCCAATCATATCTAAAATGACATATCTTAACTGCTCTAGGAACTCCCCTTCAGCTGTGCTTAAATGGAGCTTACAGGGTCTCTCTCAGGGTCATTGCCATCTTGCCTTTGTGTGGGGTGGACAGCCCCAGTATACTGGAATAGTAAACACTCTTGCTGATTGCATATGTGGATGGTGGACCCTAACTTAGACTAGAAAAAGGAGAAAAGAAATCGCAGAGGTTCACTGAAGGAGGAGTCCCTCAGTGGCTTGTGGTATTCATAGTGTACTGCAAAGGAAGACGCAGATTACAGGTTGAGCATGGCCTGAGTCATGTCTCCAGTCTGCCCTGCTCGGTTCCAGCGGGCACTGCAGCTCCCCAAGGCAACCGCAGACTTTGGCATTCCCATCCCTCCTGCTAGTAGTCACGTTAAGGACTGTGAACTTCCCTGCCTTCTGATTATTTCTCCTGGGTGAACTCCTAACACTTCACAATCCACTCCAGACTTCTCTGACATCATTTCCCTCTTTCTTAAATGACTCTCTCTTCTGTGCTTATTTACATATTTTATCTCCTGTATTGAACTATTAGTTTCTTAAAGACAAAATTCATAGCTTACTTCTTTGATGCCCTCCATGGCATCTATTTTTTATTTTAAGAAGTTATCCACACGACTGTTGTTTTTCAAAACCAAAACACAAATCCAGTTAGATACATATGGGGAGCCAAAAGCAACGGCCGTCGTAATGTCTCCCTTCCAGTTCTGGAACTGTGCAAGGACAATCGAGGCAGCTCAGTTTTCTCCGTGCTCTTCATGCCTTTGTTTCTAAGGCATGTGGGCATGTGATAAAAACTGAAAAGGATCCTTGCAAGCAGGCCAATCAGGGCTTTATAACGCACTCTTAATGAGTTAGACCTGGTGCTCACGAGTGGGAATGGAATGCATTAAACTTTATGGAGATAGTTCCCACATTCTCGAATTTACAGAGACCAGAGAAAAAGGTAAGAGTTATAAATTTAGGGTAATAACATACAGAAAAAAAAGTAGTTCAGGCTTTTAAAGTCCTATCTCTGTTCCACTGAAACAGTCAATGCATTTTTAACAGATGAGATGAATTTTACATACAGCTTATGGGAAAGGTACTTTTTAAATGTGAAATTGACAGCATAGCTTGGTCTAGTTAGATGATACCGGTATCATCTGGTCAGAAGTTTCAGAATAATTCACAGAACTTATTTCTAGAAGTTTTCTTGTCTAACAGATTCAATAAAAAATTCTAGCTGACTTCAGGCCGCTGGGCCTCTCTAACCTACCATGGGGCTGTGCTATTCATCAGCACAGTTCTAAAAATGTTGATGTCTAATGCAAAAAAGAAAAAAATCTTTCTTTGCCTTACTTTGGTTTAAAGACAAGGATTCTTTCTCTGTGTATCCCTGGCTGGACTTGAACTCACTGTGTAGTCTATGCTGGCCTTGAATACACAATCCTCCCAGCTTAGCCACCTGCACCGGGAGATTACAGGCTCTCAAAATCATGCCTGTCTCTCTGCCTTCCTCTTGATCAGCCAATTCTAGCTTCCTATCCATAGCAATGTTTTCCTCATGATATTAAAATGCAACTGTTTTTGCAATAGGTAGCATTTAAATTAAACTGAAATGCCAAAATGTAATTGGCACGGCATGTTCCCAATATAACTTAGTAATTAAGGTCCACAGTACGCACTTTTAAATACATGGCACATGTTATCCCTCCATTGTTAAAATAACTTCTTTGACAAGAACAAAAGAAATATCCAGCAATTATCTGCTAAATACCAAAAAATTGCAATATTTATCTTATATACTGTGGTGGAGAGAACCAGTCTGTGTTTACTCATTTGGAAACCAAAGTCATAATCACAGAAAATTTAAAAATAAGTCTGTTTTCAAGCAGAAAACACTAAAAATTATTTGCTGATTTTGCTTCTGTGAAATGTATATATTTTCGTGCTAAGGAGGTGCCTGCCTCCGCCCTGAGCAAAGAGGGTTTCTATGTATACATTTTTCTAATCTCACTCATATTGTAATGTGATTTTTGGTTAACTGAAAAAGGAAAATAAAAAGAAAGACCAAGTTAGACTCAATGTTATCATTGCCACTCCCCCCCCCCATCATTTAGCTTAAATTCATTTGGCATAATTTGGCATAGAGATTGTTATAACAGAGAAAAATTGCTGTGACCCAAATCTAACAGAAATACTCTAATTATCTGAATAGAGTTAATAAGTGAAGTGTTTTGTGTTTTTATTTTTATTTATTTATTTTTATCTATCTGCAATGGCAATATTAACTACTTTGGCAGAAAGCATTCAGGGACTGAATTTGTCCTTTTCAAGTTGCTTTCTGATCTATGAGTACCAACCAGGATTTTGAACCAAGTGGAGAGTCATGTGATCTTTTATAATGGTAGGAGACAGTTCTCTGTAGCAACTGTAAATACCCAGTGAGGAAGCCATATGGATCGGGTCCATTTCTCTCCCCTTCCTTTTCTTTGGTCATCCCCAAACATATCTGGGAAGGAGATTTCAAAGTGGAAATCCTATTTTTGCTTACTTGCGTAGCCCACGCTAGCATTTGTTCCCACAGATGCTCTCCGTTCTCGCCCAGTAGAGGAGAACGTCTGAAGCCCAGTTCCGCCACTGACGACCGTAAAGTGAAAAACTTTCTCTTCACTCCCTGGGGGACTTCTGTGAGGTGGGTCCAGCTAGCCATCCCAGGACCGCTGGAAACAGGTAGCCTGACACTGTCTTCTAACGAGCCTCTTAATTGCTTCACTCTCTGCTCCTCTAGGACAAAGAGAGTGGGTGTCAGGAAAATGCTAATTATATATGAAGATGTTTTCTGGCTAATCATTAAAGGAGGCTCGTTAATGATGGCCTCAAAGAGGTGTAAGCATCCATTAAAAGGTAAATGCAATTATTTTACTGACAACTTAGGTATCCAGAAATGATGCTCTTTGGGAAGCTATAATGTTTGGGCACGAATAAACCATTTCAAACTGCAAGTTCATTTTATCATTTAGTACTTACCAGAGGATAAAAGTTAATGGAAATATGAAAAAAAATATTGAGTAAAGAATTACAGTAATTTACCAAGTAGTGTTGACTTCAGTCAGTTTTACAACTAGAATTTGCTGAAACACCTAGCAATTATTTACACATGGCAAAAACTTGTTGGGCTGGCTAATCAATAAAACATTACCTCTTCTGGAAGCATTTTTAAAACTACCAAGCAAAAAATAAAAGATGGGGACCACAGCTGCACTGAATTTTGTTTCTACTGAATGTGTAAATTCCCTCCAGCAGCTAACTTTCAACATTTATTTACTGTAATACTGTCGTCAAGATCAATTAAAATCAGTGTCTTTCTACATATGTGACCTGGTCTGGGGGAGAACCTGCTTGCTTGCTTAGAAGTGTTTGCATGCTTTAAAGTGGTGGGATAAAGCATGTTACCAAGTTAATTAACATGCTTACCAGCTGAGCTGTAACTAAGTAAGCAATGAATTGAAGCCATGCTTTATAACAGCAGTGTGGAAGAACAGCCAAAGGATTCTATAGGTATCCCAACGAGGATAATTATGTTTTACTAGAATAAATTTTAAGTATGTTAAAGAAAAATTGTAGAAATTTTGAAAACAGAAAAGCTATTGAGGAAAATTTAAGAATCTCTTTATTAGCAGCTTTTCAATGATTTTTTTCTCACTAATTACACTTAATTAATAGATCTCCATCTGAAAGATTTGTTTTATAATTTGTTAATATTTTTGTTACTATGGAGTTTAATTAGGATTGCTCTCATGAGCACTGGTCAGTTCTTTACTGAACCATGGGCTACTTATCATGGGAGACTACCACTGAAGAAAATGACCCTTCCTTTACCAGAGTGATTTTGGGTTTGCATATGTGTGTGGACAAGTCTGTATGGGTAGAGGTTGATAGCAGGTGTTACCCTCAATTGCTTCTCTACCTTCTTTTCTGAGACAGGGTCTCCCATTGAACTTGGCGCTCAATGGTTTGCTTGGAATGGTTGGCAGCAAACCTCCCAGAGGTCCTTTTGTCTCTGGCTCCCCAGTTCCTGGATTTTAGCTACACGCTACCACATCCAGCTTCTTTCTGTGGGTTCTGGGGTTTGAGCTTAATTCCTTATGTCTGCATGACAAACACTTTACCCACTGAACTGTCTCGCCAGCTCCTTCAGTTGTTATTTTTTTTATATTGTCTTTGGCAAGCACAACTTGTTACACACCGAGGAATGAAGGCTGGGGGTGTTCCTATGTTTTATCAAGAATGAGCTAGTGACGGATAACTTCAACAAAGAAGCATTCTCATTCCCATTAAAAATAAGGCACAGGGACAACTAGCCAAACGAATGGAAACACATGAACTGTGAACCAAAGGCTGAGGGGCCCCCAACTGGATCAGGCCCTCTGAATAGGTGAGACAGTTGATTGGCTTGATCTGTTTGGGAGGCAGCTAGGCAGTGGTACCAAGTCCTGGGCTCATTGCATGAATTGGCTGTTTGGAACCTGGGGCTTATGCAGGGACACTTGGCTCAGCCTGGGAGGAGGGGACTGGACCTGCCTGCCTGGACTGGGTCTACCAAGTTGATCTCAATCCTCGGGGGAGTCTTTGCCCTGGAGGCGGTGGGAATGGGGGGAAGGGGAGGAGGGCGGGAGGGGGGAGAACAAGGGAATCCGTGACTGATATGTAGAATTAAATTATATTGTAAAATAAAATAAAATAAATAATTTTTTTTTACTGTTGTTTCTCCTCTTATGTGCCTGATTCCTGTCTACGTTCATAACTTAGAAGATATTCAGGCTCCTTGTTTTGCTATTTCTTGCCTCCATTGTACTTGTTCATTAACACACCCTGAATGTTCTCAAACATAGCTGGAAAATCTCAGAGGTTTATCTCTTTTCATTTAAAAGCTATAAGAACTTTTTCAAGCCTTCTTTTTACGACATTTTCCATGACCTTTCCCGACTATGTGGCTCCAAGTTAGGAAAATCTGCACCTCACTCCAACAAGAGTAACACATAGGCCCCACAGCAGAGAATTTCAGCGTCTTTACAAGAAAAACAGACTAGAGGTATCATTGTTTTTAGAGACATTTTATAATGGGGAGAAAGTCTGAGGGCATTTTTAGAGAAACAAGGTGAGCATAATTTTGGGAACCCAAATGACAAAGAAAACTATGAGACGGACTCCACACCGAGCCACTGGTCCGGTACCTGTATGCAAATACAGGCAGTAAGTGGGGAGATAGAAAAACGGGGAGCAGGTCAGTGTGAGCAAGACCGAGTGGCTGCCCAGTCCTGAGGTGGGTCTTGGAGACATAGACCTCTTTACTTACATCAGATTCCAGCTAGCCCACAGTGCTAAAGGAACCGGGAAGGGGTCAGGAATTCTCTGTGTGTTTCATGTCTGTTACTTTTTTCTCATTTTGTCGAAACCTATTTTAGGATCTGAATTTTTCAAGGACAAGAAACACATCTGTTATGCTTACTTGGCATGGAACTTAACATAGTAAATGAGGGTGTTAAATAAATATTACCAGAAAAAGAATAAAATGGAAGATGAGCTGCAAAGATTAAACTCACCTTTGACCTACTTTTTATACTGATAACTTGTTTATGATAGTAGGTAGGAGACACTATTTTATTTTATATAAATTCCTGAAACTGATTCAATATTCACAGAAATGTTTTGTTTTTCTCTCCTCTGCCCCAGCCTAGCTGCTGCATGTTGGACCTGAAGGGCAGATATTTTAAGTGAATTCTTTACTTTGTAGGAAGATTTCTGACTGACTTTGACAAGCTGAAAAAATAAATATACTGAAAATCCCTGGGGATAAAGAAAGATAATTTGTTTTGTGAAGGAAAAAAATTCAAAGGATAATGCAAAACAAAAAAGTGAGCAATACACAGATATCCACTAAAATATATCGTTTTGCTGGAGGAAGTCATAAAACCATAGCATCTGGAGACAACAAACATTTTTTAGTAAAGTTTCTGGTACCCACATACAAACAAACCAAGACAGAGAGAAGCTAGGAGAGGTATCCAAAACAAGTAGGTAGTAAGTTAGACAAAGAAGAGTTCATCCTTCCAATCTAGTACTCACAAAATGGAGTGATGTAAAGAGAATGATATTTTAATGGAAAATTATATAAAATGCCCTTTGACCTCAGTGATTTTTTAAAGACATGAAAGAGAACTTGACCAGGATCCATTAAAAAAAAACCCAGCAGATTAAAAGTTTGGGCAAGGGAATTTAAAGGGGGGGAGTTTCGGGGATCATAATTATTAAGCTTTCAGGGGAAACATAACTATCAGCTTCAGGCAAAAATGGTTTTATAAAGGAGTGGTAACCAGCTATATTCTACTCTCCAAAGTTATAGTGGAAATCATAATAGTTGTGACACCTACTAGTTAAGAAGAATTTCCCTCTCTAGGCAGGTAGGAACTGATTTGGACCACAAAATTCTGTGACTAATATTGAAGAGAAAAAAATCTAAATATGTAGATTGTGGATGATATTTAATTTCTTTGGTTTGCTATTTTTGGGCTTTCAAGACTAATCATTGATGGATATGTCTGAGATACAACATGAACTTTATTATATGTTTAGTCTTTGCTCTTGCTTTCTCACACAAAGATCCTAAATACTGTATAATTTCCCAAGTAAGAAGGGTTGTAGGAATCTCTCCTGTATTTGATTTTGTAAAAAGTTGTCAGATCCTTAGAACTTCTTGAGTGACAGGCGTGTCTCTGTACCCCAACTGTCTGGCCACATTTGAGTTTCTGCTCATGGGATGAATGGGAGTAAGGCCCGACGGTAGCTCCAGGCTGGGACCAGCCACTATAAAGACATGATGAGGAGAGGATTGGTGGGCTGCAACTGTTACCTTCTCCCAGCAAGCTCCAGAAAAGAACTGATAGGATGATAAAGCCCAAGATCTACAAAAATCCTGGGACAAGAAAAGAAAATCCTGGTCAAAGATATTTGAGGAGATCCTTGAGCAGTGTAATTCTTAACTTTCCTAATGCTGCAGCCCTTGAATACAATTCCTCATGTTGTGACCCCCAACCATAAAATTATTTCCTTGCTACTTCATAGCTGTAATTTTGCTATTGTTATGAATTATAATGTAAATATCTGATATGTAGAATATCTGATGTGCAAACCCCCAAAGGGGCTGTGATCTACAGTTTGAGAACTACTGTTCTATAGGAATAAAGGTTGGTGTACTTGGAGAAGGCATGGAAACTCCTCGCCCTTGCAACAGGCCCTTCCTACCAGCCTTACACTATATATGCATCTCTTCCATCTGTCTGTTCATCTGTATCCTTTGTAATATTGACAAAATGTAAGTAAAGTGTTTCCCTGTGGGTCATTCTAGCAAGCTAATTAAACTTGACGAGAAGACTCTGGGAACCTCAACGTATAAGCAGTCAGTGAGAGTCTGGGGCATGCATTTGGCATGTGCACTGGAGGACGGTCTTGCCGGACGTTACTTGTGGGAACTGAGGCTGCTTCCAGGTAGAAAATCAGAACTGAATTAAATTACAGCCAACCCAGCTTGCGTCCACCAGAGAACCTGATATAAAGTTGCTTAGTGGGTGTATGGAAGTGCCGCCTCCATCCATCTTGTATCAGTTGGACGTACTGAATTAAATATGTTACTGGTTGTTTTTTTTAAGTTATTAAATCTATAAAATGTAAATGGAAGTATTTTGCTTTGAGAAAACAACGTTTCCTATAATGGTATAAGAACCATGTGAGTGCCTCAACAGGAAAGTCTTTCCTGAGCCCACTGTCTAGCCCACTAGATGCATTGTCTCGTATCACCTGTTGCAAGCTGAGAAATTAGATCATTGCAAGAAGAAACAATGAAGCAACCCATGAGAGAGCGGCATACCACAGTGCCTGCTCTTGGACTGTGGAGCCAATCAATCCGTCTGGGTTTGTTTTCCCAGCCCTTTCACTTACTAGCTACAGAATTGTGGAAGGGGACAAGTATGATCAGAATATATTCTGAGATTTTTTTTTCAATTAAAAGAGGCAAAAAAAAACCCCAAAAAACAAAAACCCAAAAACCCAACCAAACCAATCATTAACCAAACAACAAGAACAAGAAAAAAACCCTATAGAAGTTAGGCATCTTTCTCTGTGCCACAGACAGATGCAAAAGAGGGCAATTTGGCAGCCATCTGTGCTTATGATGATTAAAAGGTTAAGTAAGTTGAAATAATCAAGCACTGTAAATAGTTCTTGGTGCATAGGCGTCCATAATGCAAAATCCTAGCATGTGAAAACCCCCATTCATAAAATTAAAATTTTGTACCTATGGTCCCAAATGCTTAAAAGAATTAAGCTCTGCTGTGGATGATTTATTGACAAATAAAACACTGATTGGGCAGTAGCCAGGCAGGAAGTATAGGTGGGACTAATAGAGAGGAGAATTGGGAGAACAGGAAAGTGGAGTCAGAGAGATGCCAGCCTACCGTCCAGGGAGCAGCATGTAAAGGCAGCAGGTAAAGCCACGGAACACGTGGCGACATATAGATTAACAGAAATGGGCTGAGCATAAGAGTAAGAGCTAGACAATGGTAGACCTGAGCTAATGGCCGAGCAGTTTAAATAATATAAGCATCTGTATGTTTATTTTATAAGTGGGCTGTGGAATTGTGGGAGGCTTGGCAGGACCCGGAGAGAAGCTCTCCAGCTACAAAGCTCTTTTGGAAGCATTTTAGTGAATGCTCCTGGAAGCTAGCTGTAAAAGTTTTCAAATGTGAAAAAAATCATGGCACACAATTGAAACTTGCAACAAATTTTCATTAATGCTAAAACCATAAAATGCCCAGACTGGGAAACTGGTTCACTGAACCCATTCTCTAATAAAGGCTAATGCAATCCCAGCCCAGGAAGCCAGCCTGAAAGAAATGATACCTATTTCCTTGACAACAATTCTTGTCTTTTCATCCCCACCTAGGAGGAATATATCTAAAGGCTTTGAAGGCAACAAAGGAAAATGGGAAACTGCCAGATTTTTTTTTTTTTAAACACAGATACTTAGCAAATTGTCTTTCAGATGCTCTTCCTTGTACAGGAAGCCAGACCTGTTTTAGAGATGTTAGAGATGTTCACGGCCATTGTCAATTGTGCAACACTTGGAGTCACTCTTCCAAAAGCCAGGAGTCAGGATCCCACTTGCTTTGTATGTGAACAGTAGGGGAGGGGGAGGGTGGGTGGAATGGAGGATGAGAAATTTCTTCTAAACTTCAGTCCAGTGAAGAGGAGGTTTAAGTAGACCAGCAGTGAGATTTCAGGAAGATTTTCCCCCATAAGTCTCATTTTCCCCTAACAGAGCTTACTGCGTGAATGGCACTCCTTGACTGGAAGGGAGGTATCCCTGAAGTAGGTGGATTGGTTAGTGTTTTTTATTGAACCAGCACCAGCGTTCTATGCTGTTTTAAAGAAAGGCTTATTTTAATTATGGGTATGCGTGTGACAGATAATCTTTGTTGTCAACATGACTGCATCTGGAATTTAGGAATCAACTAAACCCGAGTTGCTGGCCACTCTTGTGAGGGATTTTCTTTTCTGGTCTGCACCTTCTGGTGACACCCCACACAGAGGACATGGCGGGAGGAAACTTGGCTTTTCTCCTGTTTGCCCTCATTCTCGCTCTATCCTGTTTCTGTGGATGGCGTTAGAGTCAACGTCTTTGGGACTCGAACACAGACTGAAGACCCACAGTTCTCTCCTCCAGGACTTACCCTCTTATCTTCCAGGACTGCAGCACCAGATTGGGACTGCCGAGACATACAGCCTCCTCAACAGAACAACTCCAGGATTCTCCACCTTTCTGTCCTCAGATAACCATTGTTGGACAGCCTGGACTGCAAGCCTGTCTACTAAATTGCACACACACACACACACACACACACACACACACACACACACACACACACACACATTTCTTATATCCCTAATATTTCCAGGAGTTTTTCATGATGGGGTGTTGGATTTTGTCCAAGTCCTTTTCTATATGTAATGAGATAACAATGTGGTATTTTTCTTTCAGTTTGTTTTTATGGTAGATTACAGTGACAGATTTTCATATATCAAACCATCCCTGTCTCTCTGTATGAAGTCTACTTGATCATGGTGAATAATCTTTTTGATATGTTCTTGGATTCAATTTTCAAGTATTTTATTGAGAATGTTTGCATCTATGTTCATAAAATAAATAGGTCTGTAATTCTCTTTCTTTGCTGGGTCTTTATGTGGTTTAGGCTTCAGGGTACTCATGATATGGCCTCATAAAACAAACTGGACAATGTTCCTTATGTTACTATTTTTTTTTTACAATAATTTGAAGAGTATTGGCATTAACTCTTCTTTGAAGGTTGGTTAGAATTCTGTTTTAAAGCTGTCTGGCCCTGGGCTTTTTTGGGGGGGTATTTTTAGTGACTGCTTCCATTTCACAAGGGGTTATAGGTCTGTTTAATTGCTTGTCTGATTTTGATTTAACTTTGCTAAGTGCCATCTATGGAGAAAATTATCCATTTCTTTTAGATTTTCTAATTTGGTGGCATTCAGGTTTTTAAAGTATGTCTTTATGATTCTCTGGATCTCTTGGGTTTCTATTGTTATCTCCTCCTTTTTGTCTGTCTTTCAGTTAGTTTTGATAAAGTTTTGTCCACCTTGTTGATTTTCTCAAAGAGCCAACTCTTTGTTTCATTTATTTTTTGTATTGTTATTTTTGCTTTTATTTTATTGATTTCAGCCTTGGGTTTGATTATTTCTTGCCATCAAGTCCTCTTGGATGTGCTTAATTCTTTTTTGTTCTGCAGCTTTCAGGTGTGCTTTTAAGTTGCTAGCACAAGATTCTCTTGTGTAGTGCTATGAAATTGCCTCTTAGAACAGCCTTTATTGTGTCTTACAAGTTTGGGTATGCTGCATATTTATTTTCATTGAGTTTTAGAAAGTCTTTCTTATTTCTGTCTTGACATATTTTTTTATTCAGTAGAGCATTGTTCAGTTTTAATAAGTTTGTAAGCTTTTGGTTGCTTCTATTATTGTTGATATCCAGCTTTAATCCATGGTGTTCTGACAGGATATGCACAGAATCATTTCAATTTTCTTATTATATGTTGAAACTTTCTTTGAGTCTAACACATGGCCATTTTGGAGAAAGTTCCCTGAAGTGCAAGGGAGAAGGTACTTCTTTTATGTTTGGGTGAAATGTTCTTTAAATATCTGTTAGGTCCATTTGGTTTATAATGTCTATTAGGTGCAGCATTTTTCTGTTTAATTTTTTTCTGGATGATCTGTCCATTGGTGAGAGTGGACCTGATATTCATGGTCACTGGGAGTTCCAGGTAAAATGTGTTTCTGGGTATTGGGAGCTGGCACTTAGAAATAGGGGATAGGCTAGGGGTCTGGCGTGTCCACAGGAAGGAGGGGAGCAGAATGTTCAACCAGGATCTGCTTATTCATCTTCTTGAAATGGGAGGAGACAGTGAAGAGAGGTCACCAGAGAGGGTCTGCTACAGCACTGGGGATGAGAATGGGGGTTGGATCTAGAGAAACAGAAGGAGAGGGATGATCTACAGACAGCCTGCTTCATCTCCTGGAAGGAGTTGTCTGTCGGACAGTGGGAAGTGCATGCTGGAGTTGGGGGCTGGGAAAAGGTAACAAGTGTGGAGATGAAGTCGTGAGGGGAAGACCTGTGGGGTCCACAGGAGATTTGGGCAGAGGAGGAAGGAAGGCTGCAGCAGGAGCTCTGTTGCCGAGCGAGGCATGAGACTGTGGGACAGGGTTTGGAGGAGCAAGGGAGCGGAGAAGGTCTTCAGTTAGCTGACCTGTTTTCCTGGCCTGATCACCTGGTGTGATCACAGAGAATGCCCACTGGTGTTGGAGGCTGGGGTCCTGGGGAGAGCTGGGGGAAGGAAGGTTGGAGGAGAAGGTCTTTGGGATCCATTTGGGATGGGGTCAGAGAGGAAAGGAGACTGCCGCAGGTTTTCTACCACAGAGCTGGGAATGAGACTGGGGGGATTGGGGCAGAAGGAGAGGTAAAGGTCTCTATTTGTATTATTTTTAATTGTGTATCTGTGTGTGAGTGTGTGTACAGAGGAGTGTGCGTACATACCTGAAGAAGACCAGAGGTGTTAGATCCTCTGGAGATGGAGTTATAGGCAGTTGTATGCTGCCCCACGTAGGTTCTGGGAACTGAACTTGGGTTCCCGTGAGAGCAGTGCACACTCCTAACTGCTGAGCTGTCTATGAAGCCCCAAGACTCACCTTAATGTTGGAATTTAGCTGTAAGTTTTGTTATTATTTCTGTTTCTAGAAGTGAGAAATTATGTACAATTCGTGCAGAAAAATTCTTAATTTTTTTTGTGTGTATTCCATATCAAAGTCAAGAAATGGTTCTATAACGTAGGCTTTAATCATACCATTAATAAAATAAAAACAAATGAGAAACACTTCCTCAATTTTTAATAATTTAATGTTTGGGAGATGGATAGAGGCTCAGCACCTGAAACTCCTTGCTGTGCAAACATGAATGCTGGGATTTGGATCCCAGCACTAGCATCACAAAGCCTGGGCATCCTGTAAAGGTCTGTAAGTCTAGCTGTGCAGGGCCTGACATCCTCTTCTGGTCTCTGTGTGCACACAGGCACACACACAAAAGGACTGCCGATACGTGCAGACATCGTGCGTCAGTCTCATTACTTAGAGGCTAAATAGCAGTCATGCCACAATTCATATGTCAAAAGTTTTCAATTAGCCTCATTTATCAAGATACATGATCATACATATTCAAGTTAAATATCCCTAAGAAAATATTTACTGAATTATCTCAAAGCAAAATTGGACCATCAACAAGCTGCAGAATTGCGTGAACAACAATTCTGTGAGTCTCAAGGAGAGGGAACATGTAATTAGGAAATACTCTTTAAATGTAGACTTGGTAAAAAGTGAGCACAGAAAAAATCTTCAATGTCCTTTCTATGTTTTATAAGGACTTTTACAACATCAAAGTCAGTAAACACTGTACTCAATCCTGACCATACACAATCGGTAACTAGGTCACAGATTTGTGCTTTGTAAGGCATGCTCCATTATTGTATAAAATATCAAAGATAAATCAGCTTACAGAGGGAAAAGGCTTATTTGGACAAGGGTGCCCTATGTGGGTGGTTGTCTCCGTTAGGCTTTGGTCTGTGGGAAAGCAACATTTATGGTAGAGGGTCTAAGAGGAGAACTTGTTACCCTCATGACTGAGAACCAAAGGAGAGATGCTGAGACAAGTTCCCATAATCTTAAAAGGTCTTATTAATGAAAACAAACCCAGGGCCAGGTATTGGGGTGAATACTGGAAGATCAGAGAGACAGACACAAGCTACAGCTGACCTCACCTTGACAACTCCTCAGCTGATCAGGTAATGGTAGCACACACCTTTAATCCTAGTATTCAGGAGGCAGAGATCCATCCAGATCTCTGTGAGTTCAAGACCACACTGGGAACAGAGCCAGGTGTGGTGGCACAGGCCTTGAATTTCAACACTAGTTAACCGTAGAGGTCTGGAGGTCTGTACAGACAGACAGGAAGTACAGAACTGGGCAGGAAGAAGTAGTGATGTAGCTGGGTGGAGAGAGGAAGTGAGATTGCAGGGACAGAAAGGCATATAGGCGTGGGTATACAGGAAGTAGGTCTCGTTGAGGATTTCCAAGTGGTAAGAACGTGGCTGGCTTCTTTCTGCTTTTCTGATCTCTCAGTTTTTACCCCAATATCTGGATTCAGGTTTCTTTCTTTCTTTTTTTTTTTATTAATAAGACTGTTTTAGCAATTTGTCTTACAATGCCCCTTGATAAACTGATGCATAAATTGTGCTACCCCAGACAATGGAACTTACAGAGTTAAGAGAAATAAGCTACAAAGTCATGCAAAGATGTTGTAAGAAATTTAAGTGCACATTATTAAGTGAATAAAGCTGATTGCTGCATGTGCATGATGTTGACAGTGTAGGTTCACTGATTGTAGCCAGTGTGCTGTGTGTGTGTGTGTGTGTGTGTGTGTGTGTGTGTGTGAGATGTTGATAGTTATGGAAGCTGTGCAGATGCTGGGAAGAAGCTCAAACTGCTTTAAAAGCAGTCTTTAACAGTAATACAACAACAACAAAAATCCCACAACAGAACCAAGAGTGATTTAAATAGAGAAGATCCTCAGCTGAATGTTGGTTGGGCTATGAAGTTATAGGGTTTGGAACTTTTTTCAATCGCCTTTAATCTTTGATGGCTAAAAAGATTCTTGATATATACCAAGACCTAGAGGTGCATATTTTTGAAACTAACAAGAACATATTAGTTTTCAAATGTCCGTGGACATTTATTAATCGTCTATGGATAGGCTTGGCCCAACTACTTCATATCTGAAATGATTTACTCTGTTCCTCTATTACTCATATGACTTCACTGGGTTGTAATTGCTGAAAGAACTTCACTACAGTTGTCCGTGGACTATGGAAGCTTACCCTATCTTGTATTGAACACCATCTAGTAGACTATTACCCATCTAAGTTTAACCTACACCTGCTCAGGAGCAACTAAGGCTTCACTTAATAAACAGACTCTGAAGTGTGAACCAGGAAATCATCGCAGACAGTTTCTAAGAATGCCAGTCCACATGGAGCTAAGTTTGGGCCTGGGGTGTTTTCCCTTGCTATCCAGATTGACTTTGGCGGTCCCAGCCACTAATAAGAACCCCCAAGACAGAAGCTATACCTATACATATTGCTTTCCTCCAATACTTAAAATGAAGAAAACCAGACAGACAAAGGTAAGATGCTAACAAACTTGAAGGTGAGCTAAAGGATGTTATATAGTCAATTTCGTTGTTAGAAATAGGAAACTCTTTAGGACACTAGTAGAGGTCAATACAATTACCTTGAAACAATAGAGTGACTTGTTTACATACACAGGTACACATACTGATACTCTATCACAGGGTCATCGAATGTCTGCTGTGGAAATACAATGCTAATTCTGGTTTAAAATGAGCAAAATATTACTCTGTAACTAAGTTTATGAAGTAGAATAAATATATGATGTGTGGTCAATACATTTTTTAATCTTTATTTTCTAGATATCCCAAACTGTTTTATGATGGGAGAAAAAAATAATCAGGGCCTTGTAAAATGACTGTAGGTTCAGATCTGATTTCCTGTACTTAGTGTCCCAGTGTACTTATGTAGTGATCAATACAAATTTTATATTGGGGCTGTTTTTCTCCTCTCTCCAGGTGTCTTTTCTGATGAAATCTGTGCAGTGAGAAATTAATGTTCCTAGAAAGCTTAGAAGATGGCTTAGGTGATGTTCTTTGCATCTTTCATTTTTACGGTGCTGCTAGTCTATGTGTGTCTTGGGCGCTGTAAGTGGTGTCCTCTTGAATGTGACACTCTCTTTTCCGAGTCTCCTGTGTAGGCCCTTCTGAACCCCATGGTTGCTGACATTCACTTTAGCTTGGTGTGAAGCTGTGTATTCTGGAGCCTCTTCCACTGGTCTCTAGTTTGAGAAAGTCCACTCATCTTCTGAGTCTCCTCTGTGCCATGCTTGTGCACTATTGCTCGGGGCACATTCGCTCGAATATTTTATGGGCCTGAAACTAAACCAGAAATCTGAGTGGTGGCCTGGCAGGCTGGGAAACAGGAAAGGGCTGCTGTTCAAGTTCAGAATCCAAGACAGCTGGAGACAGAGACTCTGCTTCCTTGGAGGGCCTTGATGTTTCCTGTTAAGGCCTCTAGTTCATTGGATGAAATCTCCCCAGACTTATGGCAAGGCAATCTGCTTTATTTGGAGACCACTGATTTAAATGCTAAGCTTCCAAAACAAGAAAATACTTTCATAGCAATACGGGCACTAATGTTTTCTCAAACTACTGGGTACTGCAGCTTAGCATATTGACATGCAGTCTTAATTATCATATTTATGAAGAGCAGATACATCCTTCTCCAGACCTCATGCCCCTACCATGGCTTTGCTGTGCTGGGCACTGTAAATAAAGCAGATGTTCGATACCATTGTATTCTCTCTGAGATCTGCCAGATGACCTTATATTGGGATGTGTAAGCTTTTGTACACGTCTCCCCCATGGGCTATGGAAATTAAATGGATAGATCCATCTCCTATACCTGGGTTGAATTACTGTAGATGGTCATCTCCAAACTGTTCTTATCGTTCCAGAGGCTCCTTATTTTCACCTCAGAGTAGACACTTCCTTTTTCTTCGCTTCCTGCCAGGTTAACATCATAAATCTTTGACCGAGTCAGTCAGGCTCAGCCTTTCATACAAAAGGGAGAACTTGGGGAATGCAGAACTTTTGTTTTTCTTAATAAAGCGAAGGTAAGAGAGAAGTCAATTTTTTTAGTTTTTCAGTTTAAGGAATAATAAAAAGCAGAATGATTTGGTTCTATATTTATGCTTAAAAATACCATTGCCCTTTGGATAGGGAATTAAATAAAAGAAGGATCATATATGAGGAAGTTAGCAAATATCAATAAAAAAAACTATAATAACTATAAAAAAGTGCCCCGTCCACTGTGCCACTGTACAAACCCAGCAACACTCTAATTTGATTTTTGCATAATATACACATACGTTGGTAATCAATCAGTGATCATTTCTTTGTCCTACATGTTAGAGTATATGTAGGTTTGTAGTAGGCATTCAATAAATCTTTTTCTGGAATACCTTATGTAGAAAAAAAGATAGTATTCATTATTGTGAGAAAATAATTCTATTTTTTCTCTAACATTGAATATTTTAATATTGTTTATCTTTTCCAGATTGATTAGATGGTAAAAGATATGAAGGTGTGTGTGTGTGTGTTCAGCTCATAGACATCTGTGTGATCTAGCATTTTTGATGCTAGATGGCAAAATCTCATTTTAAGTTCATAACTTGACAACTAAGAACTTACATTTCAACAGCAAATTAAGAGAACTGAACATACAGAATAAAATTTAGTGCCAAATAGAAGCAAGTAAATAGAAGTTCTGTTATCCAGTAATGAAGCTATTCTAACATGAATCTGCTTTCAAGTAGCTTTGGGCCATCAAGATACGTATTCAGTCATTTTAAGTAATTAAAGAACAAACCCATTATAGTGATTTCTAACCAGCCAAAATATCTGAATAACGGTCGAAAAGCTATTATTTTTCAGTTGGCAGTACTGAGGACGGAAGCTGAAGCCTGGAAGAACCCTGCCCCTGCCCCAATACTGAAGAGATAGATGATCCTCCCACGTCAGTGATCAAGACCTTTTGTCTTTTTTCTTGTTCTATACAGTGGTTGGCCTGTTGGGATTGCTCATCAGCTTCGCCCAATGATTTCATAGCCTGGGATGTCAGAGCAGCTCTCCTTCCAAAGGCCAGTGGCTTTCCTTGAACACACCTGGAGCCCCGTGGTGACCATGGCAGACCCGAGGGGCCAAGCCGCTGTCCTAAGAGTCCCCAGCCCACGGGCACAGCGCAGTGCGCTCGTTCCCTAATGGTATTTTAGCCCCAACACTGCTGACTTCCCTTCGTCTCCTGCTGCTGCTGTCTTTGCCCAAAGCCCACCACTGATTACGCTGCTCCCTGTTTCCCTCACTGGATAATCCCATTACTGACTGTTCCCATAGATGCGCTTAGATAAGGATCGTTGGAGAAATGACAAGGAAAGGGAGCAGATGACATTTCTACCTTGCCATAGATTTTTAGGCACTTTGGGAGTCATGTCAGGAATGTGTATGAGGGCTATTGTTAGACCTGCTTAGGTGTGATCAGGTGCGTGAGCCATCCCTGGTGCCTGAGCTGGCTTTCTGGATCCCATTACCTATGGTCGGACCCTTTGCTCACACTTGATGCAGTGGGGAGGGGCTTGGCCCTGCCTCAGTGGGATGTACCAGGCTCAGTTGTCCCGCCATGGGAGAACTTACCCTATTGGAGGATGGGATAAGGAGTGGGGGCGGGGAGTGGGAAGAAGGATAAGAGGGGGATCTGTGGTTGGTATGTAAAATGAATAAAATAAAAAAAAAGACCTGCTTAGATCGTGATTTCTGAAAGCAACTCTTCTCCTTTCCACAAAAACAGAAAATGATATCTGGGTGGGCAAAGGTACTCCAGCTTGGCTTTTATTTTTATTTTTTAACTTTTTTTACATTCTACCACCCCCTTGACTTCCAGAAAATATTCTTTCATGAGAAGGTGGAATGATCAAAAACGTCACTCAGAAAATGAGATTAATGATTTCCTGCCTCAGCAACTTTCAGATTATACACTAGCCTGAACTGTTTCCTCAGCATATCTTACCAGCTTCTTGGCTACTCCTGGACAATCTATAAATTTACAGTGCTGGAGTCTCTATGCTAGGCTAGTCTTAAATGGATTTACTTAAGACAATCTCATTTTGCTTCGATCCTTTCTCGAGGTTATCTCCTCGTGGTTACACATCCATCAGATTTTTGACTGAGATACTTCCTACAAAATTACAGCCTTCAGCACACACAGAGCTGGGTTGGCTGTGATCAGAGCACCGGAACCATAAGAAAGAAAACTGGGAAAAAATGCATGGAGTTCACAGTCCTCCTTTCATATAAACATAATAGGATGAAATTCCCCGCAGGGCCATTTTTATCCTGTATTCTCCTACTGTGTCAAATTCAGCTATATTGGACATGGAAGGCTAAAGGTATGAAGTGGTGACCATTTTTCTAAAAGCCATTTCTCTGGGTGTCTCAGCGGCAATCTCCAAGGTATATAGCAATTCTTTTCTGTTGAAAGGTCATTTCTCTTCCCCTTTTCATCTACTATCCCAACTGCTCATTCATTTGTTTGACAATTGGCGAGGGTAGGGATGAAAAGGTCACATGCTGCACCCTAGCATTCTATGTCTCTCTGCGTAGACAAATAGACATCTAATAAGCTTATTAAAAGTTTCACGGTGACTTTACTTATTTCTCTTCACATAATGACCACACAATGGGGTTTTATACAAAATTTGCACACTGCTAAAATTGAGACTCAAGGATGAGGCACACAGAATTGTGGAATTGGGTCTTCTGGGCCCTTGTTTAGCATGTTTCTCTTCACAAAAGCACTTCAATTTTTAATATCAAGATAACCTTGTAATATGAATTTTAAAAGGTCTTATTAATAAAAAGTATCTGGAGCCAGATACTTGGGTTAATTCTGAAAGACTGGAGACATAGAACAAGCCACATCCAACCTCACCTCAACAACTCCTCAGCTGATCCTGTTTCCTCAGCCTGAAAGCCTCTGAGTCCTCACCCAAAAGGGTCTCAGCTGAACTGCTTAAAAGCCTCAAGAGAGCAAGTTCCTGTTTCCTCATGCCTTATATACCTTTCTGTGTCCTCCATATTACTTTCTGTGATTAAAGGTGTGTGTCTTTCCCAAGCAAAGACATGAGATCTCAAGTCCCGAGATTATAGGTGTGTGCCACCACTGCCTGGCTCTGTTCCCAGTGTGGCCTTGAACTCGCAGAGATCCAGATGGATCTCTGCCTCCCAAGTGATAGGATTAAAGGCATGTGCTACCACTGCCTAACCTCTATGTTTAATGTAGTGGCTGTTCTGTTCTCTGACCCCCAGATAATTTCATTAGGGTACCCAAAATATCAACCACTGTCTGAAAGTAGAAGGGCTAAGTGATAATTATGAAAATTTATGTATGTGCTTAGAAGGGAACTTACATCAGCCATAAATACGTGTATCAAGCTTTTTCATTGAAATTTGAAGTCAGAGGAGGTGGATATTTTGGTGGAGTAGAGGAAGTCCAGGATCTTCAGACTATGTAGTCTCAGGGTGGAATGTCACCTAGAGAGGTGGAGGTTAATGTAGACAGCATTAGGCAAGCATGATAAGAAAGGATGCAGCAGACTGAGAAATGTCCCAGGAGTCAATGTGGAAGACATTTTTCTTCCGTCTTTCCCTAATGAGATTAGTTCCTTTGCTGAGTTTACATAGACATGATATTAATCACTTTCATCAAAACTAGTATTTATGCCTCCAACTTATATAATTATTATTATAAATACATTACATAATACACATTATATAATAATGATCATTTAAAAAAAACGAGGAAATGCTTGAACACTATAGTTTGAAATATTGTTATTGGAATTAATTTGCATTAAAAAGAGGAGCTTCCAAAGTACAAATTTGTTTATTAACCGGTCAACAGTGATTTATTATAAATATTTGACTTTTCGTATTAACTTTATAAAGACAGGACAAATAAACTGTCTTCTCTGTCCCTACAGATGGCAGATGCCTTTGATTTCAGTAGCATCAGATACAGTTGAGAACACAGTTTGTTTATGGCCATTTCTTTCTGAGAGAATTAACTCAATTTCTAAACAGACTTCTCAATACTAGTTCTTGTAACTTTGGGCTAAGTTTCAATGGTCACAATCTTAGAGAAAAATCTAATAACTGTAAGTTAGTTTCCAAGGATCCCTTCTCCTTTTATTCCAGTGCTTTGGACCACGTGGCCTTGCTGCTGCTCACTCTTACCTTCTTATAAATGAGGCGTGACCAACACCTTCTGTGAGAACCCAGTCTTCAGAAAGAGGATGAACTAGACATGCTCACATTTACCTTTTCAATATTAGATTAGAACAATCATTGTGCCAGAAAAGTGAAAGAACTGCGTTTGGCACAAAAGACAGTGGAATTGTCTCTTAAATAGGAAGACAGACATCCCTGGGTAGGTAGAAACTTCCCGGCTATTTTAGAGGTTCAGATGCAGATTGGAAGGCTGACATAGTGTCACTGTAATTAGAAGCAGGTGCATAAAAATTAGAAGAGAGAAGACTAATTGTTGCTAATGAACCTTTTAAAGTAAAAACTTAATGAAATGCATAATTAAGCATTAATGGCCAAAAGATGGGCAATCTTCTTCCGTTTCACTTAGGTTAGATTTTGGTTTAGGGTGAGCTAATTTTTTACTGGTGCTAAAAGTGTCACTGCTCCTATATCGTTATAAAAACAAGCAACACACCAGATGTTGTTTTAAAGTGCTGATTTTTATATCCATCAAACCAAGGTGGCAATGTTCTGATTTGGCCGTGATCAGGGAATTACTGAGATTACACCTAGAATACAGGATCTGGCCCAAAGTTTCTGTAAGCCAAGATGTCCCTCCATCACTGCCCTCTATTTCTGTAAATGCTCATTCTCATTAGTTTAAAATCTTTAGGGATAGTCACACTGTCAATGATCAGAGTGATGTGTGTGTGTGTGTGTGTGTGTGTGTGTGTGTGTGTATACACTTGTACGTGTGCATGTGTGTGTGTGTGTGTGTGTGTGTATGTGTGTTCTTGTGTATGAGTGCAGACTCACATATGCGTTGGCACACATGTGGAGGTCAGAGTACAACCTTAGCTATTGGTCTTTGATTTCCACCATCTTGATCTCTTTTTGGTTGTGCAGCTACAGTTCACCAGGACAGCTGGCCTGCCTGCTAGCCTCAGAGATTTCCTCATTCCCTCTCTGGGGAGAGACAGTAATGGAGGCAGAAACTCTGAAAAATACTTTGTTTTGAACATTCACCCAAGAAGCCATATGCATGTATTAAAAAAATAATTAAAAACAAAATATGAATATTATATATATATATATATATATATATATATATATATATATATATATATATATAATATCTCGAACAAAAACCAGTGAGTCAAACTGTGAACACGTGAGAACCACACAGAGGAAGAATTTCTAGTAATTTTGTAATACAGCAGTTTGGTTCAATACCTTGCTTATATACTGTAAAGATGAAAAGAAACAGGAAGAAATACCGAGCTGCATTTAGCAGCTTGGGAGCTGGCAATGCTGGCAGCACATTTAACCACTGCTGGTAGTCATCTGGGACCACATCATCTAACAAACTTTTGCATCTCTCTACATTTCTCTGTGAGAAATTCAGGAGGAAAACGTGGCACAATTGTGTGGGATTTGCAAGGCTGTTGCCAATTTCTCCGGGTGGCAGCATTATTTTCTCTCAAACCTTGTGAGATGTTTGTTCTGTATTTCCTTAGTTTGAGAGAATATTAAGATTAATATGAAAAATCTAAAAATAACTATTAGTAGGGTCACAGATGAAAATGATAAAGTAGATGAGCATGATCAAGTACCTATTAGGAATCAGAGCATTTATAGTAAGAGGAAAGAAAAAAAACATCAAAGAAGTTAAGCAAGTATCTGTCAATCATCAACTCAAAGCTACATGAATGTATCCACGTGAACTATGTTTTCGAGCACTGTACATTTCAGACTCCAGAAATAATGACTGCATGGTCAGTCACTGTTCAGAGTCTCCAGAGCTCATCTGGAGGTGTCTGCACAGCACTTTCTATTCAGAGGAACTAGTATCTTTGAAGACATAGCTGCTTGCAGTTTAGGTCAGAGAGGACCTATACAAAAGACATCTAGGCAGAACAGGTGAGAGAAAGCTCATATTACCTTCATGTTAAAACGATACAGAAGATGCCTGGAAGGGCTTCCTTGGGTCTCTAAAGAAGGGACAATGGAATCATGTCTGCCTTAAATGCAATGAAACACCCAATGAATGATACCTGGAACCAAGCACAGAGGCCTAAAGGCAAAAAGCAAAAAATAGAATGTTGTTAGAGCTTTTGGAAGTAGTTAAGATTTTTCTGAACATCAGTAAAAGAATTCAGGTACTTCTGATTTTCTATACAGTTTGCATTTCAGAATGGCTAGTTGTTGATTAGATTTGTTTTGTTTTTTGTTTTTTGAGACAAGTTTTCTCTGTGCAGCCCTGGCTGTCCTGGAACTAGCTCTGTAGACCAGACTCGCAATGGGATATTTCTCGTTTCGAGAAACATTCTTGCTCTTAAATGCAGGGAGAATGCTGAGCTCTGAAGAAGTAAGGGATGGGGACAGTAGTCACAAGTGGCTGCTGGGATCAGTAAGGGAAAGTGAGATGGAGACCTTGATGATGAGTGCAAACTGGAGCATTGACTTACTGAAGTAAGTCAATGTAAACCTCAACCCAGGAACTATTCTTCACAAAAGACAAAATTAATTAGTAAAATGAACATGGTAAATACAGTTTCTACTTATAGCTCCAACTTAGGGAAAATACACATAAAAAGGGAAGACAAGAAATACCATTTAAAGAATTCAATTAGCTATATGTAGAACATATATCTAATTATGTTAGATAATTAATATAATATCTAATATAACATTTCTACCCACAAATGACCCAGTTTCTTCAACAAAAAACCTGAACTGCCAGGCGTGGTGCTTCATGCTCATAAATGAAGCACTCTGGAGCTGAGGCAGGAGGATAGAGTTCATGGTCAACCAGGAGGATAGAGATACACTCTCTATCAAAAAGTGAATGAAAAAAATAAATAGAGCAAAGCAAAACAACACAATAAAATATGGAAAGAGAGATGGAGGAGAAATATTACAGATTGCAGAGTTACCTTATCAACTAACTGGATTTATCAAACAACTGGACCCAGGTTCTTGATTTATTTAAAAGATTTAGCAACCCCTTTTCTACTTAATGGAATGCAGGCCAGATTTTAGTTAATACTAAGGAGTTACTGAAAATTTTGTTGAGTGTAGTACTGACATTAAGGTCACTTTAGAAAGTTCTTTTTTTTTTTTTTTAAAGTAGATATTTATGCAGAAGTATTTATGGGTAATTCAACATTTTCTCAAATTTCCTTTGAAATATCTTGAGAAAAACAGCAAAGGGACAAATAAAGTCTGAACAGTAGAATGAAAGCAGTTGCTGGCAATGCTGGGCTGCTGAGCACAGTGGAGTTAGTTACGCAGACAATCCTCTTTGTTCATTGTCTTTTCCTTCATCAGGGGCTGGAGAGACAGCTCAGCAAGCAAGAACATGTTGTGCTTTTGCAGGGGACCTGAGTTTGGTTCCCAGCACCCAAGAAGTAGATCGCAGCTGCCTGTAACTCCAGCTCTGGGAGATCTAATACCCTTTTTGGCTTAGAGAGAGACACATACATACACAGAAATAAAATAAATCTTAAAAATTTTCTTATATTAAAAAAGTAAAATATATATCATTCAGTAGGACCAATTTGCATACTGTATACATACATCAGAAACACATTTTAGACCAAGAGAAATGAGGAATGGAACTATATAATGTCTTCTGTTGTTATTTTGACTCCAATGTCACATCAAAACCTTTTTTCAGTTAAAGGTCTAACATCTCCATTGAGGAATTATCATGTAATTATTTTATTAATTTAAACTGAGAAGAAAATGTTCTATTGAACATTTGAAATGAATTTAAGCACAGGGCATCATTTAAGGTGTTGTGTTTGACATATTTGGATAATATATTATCTAGTGCTAAGATCAGAAATGAAAAATTCTTTTCTAAAAGAGAGCCACAGATAATTGGCACTATGCTGGAACTTATTTATTTTCATGTACTTTTTCCCCATTCCTATTATTCTTCAAAATAGGACTTTCTCCCATCTCATACCTCTTTTTGTGCATGTGTGCGTGTGCGTGTACGTGTGTATGTGTGTGTGTGTGTGTGTGTGCGTGCGCGCGCGCGCGCGCATATACCTGCAAATGTGTGCATGTGTGTGGACAATGATAGATCCTTCTTCAGGCATTGTTCACCTTGTTTTTGGGGATGTGGTCTCTCCCTGGCCTGGAATTTGCCCAATGGACCAGGCTGGCTGGCCAGGAACCCTTAGGACCCACCTTTCTCTACTGCATTAGTACTGGAACTACAACTGCACATTGTGCCACCATACAGAGCTTTTAAAATCTGGATTCTTGCGCTCAAATTCTGACCCTCATGCTTTCAGAACAAGCATTTTAGTAAGCATTTTACTGACTGAACTTTTCGGTTTATACCTTCTCTCATATTTAAATATGCATCCTTTGGGTAAATGGACTAAAGTACATAAATGCTAGCCTATGGTTATTTATTTCCCCACAAACAGCAAAACTTTTTATCACTCAGTGTGGCATATTTTTTTTTAAAAAATTCTTTATTTCTAAAGAAAAATAGAAGCCAGAAAATATAAATTTTTATTTTGTCACTTTGATGCCTCTTTTTTTTTTCCAGTTCAGTTGGTGTTCAGCACACAGTTTCAGCATCATGCTGCTTTGTGAGATGGCCTGATGGCATAAATGGCCAAAGCGTCTTCAGAGGCATTACCAGTGATCCAGGAAACTATGATCTGCACTATTAATAATGCGAATCTGTCCCAGCAAACCCTGATTACCCAGAAATGAATATCATCACTCAACAGGTGTTGTGGCTACAAGCACGGTAGTCCATGTGTAGTTGGCTCATTGGCTCCAGTACTTCTACCTCTCCATCTCTCATTCACAGGAAGAAAGGCTAACATTAGTGCAGATAGCACCATAAGAATATTAGCAGTGTTCATGCACTGCGGACATTCTGCTCTGTTATTGTGCAGAACCAATTCTGATGGAAGCCATCTTTGAAAAGAAAATAAATGAGAATGAGATGTTGATGTCTGCTCTGTGTATGGAAGGACAGTCGCACTTTTAATTTATTTTTGCTCACTCTGTCGCAGGAGCATCCAACATTACTCCATTTCATTCTCTCTTCATAGAGACCCCATGAGATGGTGTTCACATTTCTACCTCCTGCTTTACAAGAGTTAAGATGTAAGAGGTAAGGTACTGGGGATTTTCTGTACTGTATATAGCTACTGAGAAACGGAATTCAACTTTAGCCCTGACCAGAAGTGCATCTTAGGAACTCTGCCGAGTTACAGACATGACTGTTGATACTTTGCTGGTGGCCATGTCAGAGGAGCAGCAGGTGGTGATTGACTTCAGGGTGTCAGCCCACCAGGAGGGAAATCTCTGATGGGTGAATCTCACATAGGCAAGGGCCTGAGACCCCAGACCCCAGAGTGTCCTCTGCTTCTGATGTGTCTTTGTATGTTTGCCCCTGCCATCTTTCTCTTGTATCTGGCATGATATGAATGGGTCTGGGGAGATCACCACTGCCTGTAATATAGTGTGTTTATCTCGTGGAAATATTCTGTTCTACTTGGCATTTTTAACCTGTGGATTATTAGGAAGATGATTCCTTCCTAAGCTGTGCTAATTGATAATAATAATGTTAATTTATACAGAGTTTTGATGAATAAAATAAATACAAGGAAATGTCCCACAGATAGGGCCTATGAGTTTCACCTAAGAAGCTACATAGAGCATAGTTCAGGCTAATGATTAAGGAAAACAATTGAGTTCCCAGGAGCCAGCCTGGCTCTAATTCTCTTAATGCTGAATGGTGCAGTCATAGGTTTCAGTGTGCATCATTAGCTGAAACAAAGCTTTAAAATAACTTTAGGTTAGATCAGATGTTTTGATAATAGTTTTGAGATGAAAAACTCCAGCAAACAATCTGAAGTTCACAAGGACACATAGCTGAGGTAAAAAATACAAAGCAGCATAATTGTTACTAGTTAATGTACTTTTTTTTGCTAGAATTGGTTAATGATCAAAGGTGATAATTAATTCCTTATACCCATTTCTGCTCTCAATCTCCCGATATAAAAAACTATTGATGTGTAGGTATGTACTCTAAGATTTAAAGTAGAGCTGACTGATTCTTTTTCATATACAAAAGTTTAGATTTGTGATTACTTTAAGATTCCTTATAAGATTATCTTTCAAAATAAGTAATAAAGTAATTGGCCCTTGTTTTGAAACTGCAGAACTGCAGCCTGCCAGTAAAAGATCTGGCTGAGAAGAATATTTTGCTTGCCTACACTGTTAATCTATAACAAATTGCTTGGGTATGATTATATGTGGTTTCTTAGAATAATTTGTTTTTTTACCTGTAATATGTAAAATGTTTAATCATGTACGGGATATGGAAAACATGCTGTTTTTTCTTTTTTACTGTTTGTTTTGTATTTATTGTAATCATTCAGTTGAAAAATGGAATGTAACCACATTTTCATTTTCATTTTGCCTGAAAGAGTTTGCTGGGGTATATAAGCTGTAAGGGAAATAATAGAGATAAAGTTAAAGAGAGTTAAAATGGGTTAGAAGGAAAATATAAAGAATGAGAGGAGGAAATCACCAGGAAAATGAAGAATGGAGAATGCAAAAGAATAATAAAGGAAAGCTCTGAAGGAAACCTTCAAGAGAGTGTGTGTCTTTTTCCATAACCCCCTCAGATAAAAAAGACTAGTATGCTTTCCTTTCCCTGTGCTGCTGGAGTCTGGTCACCCAGAACAAAACAAAACAAAACAAAACAAAACAAAACAAAACAAAACAAAACAAAACAAAACAAAACAAAACACAAAACAAAACAAAACAAAACAAAACAAAACAAAAACAAAACAAAACTACTTTCTTCCCTGTGACCCATACTCACAATATCTCTCCTTTCTTTCTGTTTTCTAAATGACAGACTATTGAGTAGTCCTCATTCCTTTCTTAGAAGTGACTTCTCAGAATCTGTGTGCAGACAGTTTTCATCTGGTCAATAGATATTTTTCATGGTCTAAGATATGATTTTTTAAACCACTTCTCAGTTTTATTATTACCTTTTTCTCAGCTATTGAATATAGCGTTCTAAATAATCAAGAGTAATATACTGTTAGTCTTCGTTTTCTTCTCCAGAAAGAACACAACAGCTCAGCTCATATGCAGGGTTACTTTGTCAGCAACACCCCCTATTTTATCTAGTGAGAAGAAAACAAGAAATTATAAGGAAATAAATCATGTATCTTTTAACAACTCTCTCACATTTACATGTGACTCCCCAAGAGCCTTGATATATAAATTGTTGAGTCATTTCTGATTGAAGTGATAGCTATTAAGAACCAAGTAACTGCCTAAGCTTCTTGGAAAAGACGCTGAGGGGTCAAGTGGTTTTCAGAAACTGCTTCATAAATTACCTGCCATAGAGATTGGTATTTTAGATTTTGGACTCATGGAATGCTTGAAATTCATTTATAAAACTTATCATGGTCTATTAGGAGGAAAAGAATAACACCTTTCAATTTAAATACATTCCTGCCTTTTCAGAAATATAAATGTCTGATATTTATTTTCTTTGGGTTTCAGGGTCCTTCACAGAAGTTCAATTATAAAAGAATTGTCAAAGCAGATGGCTATAAAACTACGGTGAGTTCTAAGAATTGACTATGGTGTTTTGGCTTTGTGACTCTGATTATTCTCTAACTTACGAAGTCACCTGATATACCGGTTACTTTTATGGTTTCAAAAATAGTTTATTTATCCCTGGTGTATAACTTAGTTCCTTTGGAACCTCAAGGACAATGGATTTCACTGCACTTCTCAACCCTTCCTTCCTTGGCGGGCACTCACAAAGTTTCCATTTCACGAGGCAATGCTTCCTCAATCCCTGGTTCATCCTCTTCCAACTGTGACATGTGCAACTTTGTTTCTTAGTAAACAAGTTCCTTGAACTTTGTTCCTGCTTTTAATTTCAGGACCAATCTTCAATAATGAGCCGAATAACTGGTATCTTGACATCATCTCCTGGTAATGCACACTAAATATTGAGTTTAATCTTTCAAAGCTTTACATCAATCAAATATTTCCTCCAATTATCAGTCTCCATGGAGCACAGAGAAATTTATAAATTCCATGCTGTACGATGGGAGTTACTTTATTTTCTCTTATGTGCTTCCATTCTGTGTCCACTGCCTAGGAAAACAATTTCAGCACCACGGTTTCTCTTTAAAAAGCTGCCTTTTTCTGCCATCATGGTTAACTAAAACCACTTTATCTTACTGGAATATACTCCTTTGCTTTTCTTTACCTTTTAAATCCTTCCACCTCTGAAGCTCCAGTGTAAATTTCACATCCCTGAAGGAGCCTGTTCATCAATTGCTGGGCAATGTGCAGAGTGGGAGACCTTGGAACACTTAGCTCTGAAAGGGATTCCTCCATCAAATCCCTCACCTCAGAGCTCCAGGGACTCCCGGGGAAGAGAAGGAAAGAGTGTAAGAGCCGTCTACTGCTCGGAGACAAGATGAACTCAAGTTTTGTGTTTTTATGGGATCTCTGTGTTTGCCAACGTGTGTCGCTGTGTCTATATCTGTTTCTTGTGCTTTTTCTTTCTTTTTTTCCCCCTCGGTCTGTTCTGCCCTGTTTCAGTTTGTTTGTTTTTGTTTTATCTTTAAGGCATTATTTGTTTTTAGATGCCTGTTTGTTTTCTAATGAGAGTTAGAAAGAAAGGGTATGGATTTGAATGGGAATGGACGTGGGAGGAGTTAGGAGAGGAAAACTGTAATGAGAACATATTGTATTGAAAAATCCCTATTTTCAAAAAACCAAAAAGAAGAAGCATCCTGTTCACATACAATCCCAACCAGCCTTTCCACTGTTCATTTTTTGTTTCATTTTGCTTTTAATGTTTGTTGTTGTTTTTTGGTTGTTTGGTTGTTTTGAGACAGGGTTTCTCTGTGTAGTTTTGGTGCCTGTCCTGGATTTTGCTCTGTAGACCAGGCTGGCCTCGAACTCACAGAGATCCGCCTGGCTCTGCCTCCCGAGTGCTCTGCCTCCCGAGTGCTGGGATTAAAGGCGTGCGCCACCAGCTTCCATTGTTCTTTCATTGCGCCTGGCAGTCATGGAAATGGCCTGTATTGTATTTTCTTTGAAGTATGCCTCTGTTTGCTTTCCAGTGGTCTTTTAAGAGCAAGGACTCTCCCTATGGTGTCCTTGGGTCCCTGGAATGACAGTTCAGAGTGTGGCCTACAGAAAGTACTTAATAGAAACTAGAGGATCCCTGGAAAGTACTCGGCACAAAAGTTAGTGTTGAGACAGCCAGTTAAATCATAAGGGGATCTACAGGTCCTGCTGTGTGCCCAAGATTCTTCGGCATCAGAACTGGAAGACATTAGACACAAAGCATTGTGGTTGGATCTCCCTCACCCCCTCAGGAAATGCATGGCTTATCTCATTTTTGTCTCACGTTCTTTTCAGCTGTCACCACCATCTAGCAACTGCGACATCATCTCTTACCACAGACTTCCTAAAAAGTATTATTACAGTACTTACTTTAGAGTCAGAACATACTGGCCACAGGTTTCTGGGCACACTGCAACCAAAATAAACCCCCTCTCTCTCTTATGATGCTTCTGTTAGGGTGTTTAATAATAGCAAGACAAGACAGAGCCTCACCAAAGCAGAAGAATCTAAGCCGTGTCAGGTCTGGGTCCCAGTCTCAGGAGCAACGAGAGCAGGAGGATGGTAGTGCATGTGTTACAGGATGACACCAGTAGTGTCACAGGGCTGTGCAGGGGATGTTCTTTCAGACATTTGGAAGATGCCTAACAGAGGAAGTAGGTCTTCTCTGAGTATGCTTTGGTCAGGAGGTTATTATGTTGAAACAGGCTAGTCATAGAAAGACGAATGTCACATGATCTCACCAATATGCGGACTTTGAAACCTTAAGAGGAGCACGGTAGTCACCACAGACCAGCTAGGCTGCTGGTGAGGAAAGGCGGAGAGAGGTGGTCAATGGCGGCTCTGCTAAGGTTAAACAGGAGAAAGATGTTCTTTCTGGTGTGCCGCTGCATCCAAGGTGACCACTGTCAACCGTTTTGTGTTGTGTATCTCAAAAGCCTGGAAGGACTTGAATGTTTCATCATAAACGATAAATGTTTGAGGAACTAGTATGCTTAATCTCATTTAAACATTGTACAATGTGTATACATTTAATGCATTTGCATGAAAACATCACATGGTACAATATTCATATGAATATGTATAACTTGTATGTTTTTAATGTGTTACTTAAAAAGTATAAAATTATAAATGCATAGAAAATATTATTAAAAAATCACCAAATGCCAAAAATAAAAGAATGCATAGAAAACCAACAAGAAAAATGGGGTGTATATGGCATTTGTATAAAAAAACCCCTCAAAATTCACATTTTGGCTCAATTTTTACCCCAATAATATATTCTCCTCCGAGTATGCTTAGGAAAAGATACTTCATTAAGTACTTACCCATTTAAGACTAATTATGCCATGTAATCATTTTCTATTTATAATATCAATTTGTTCATAACCATTTTGTGACTGCATGCTAAATATATCTAGATTTGTAAATAACATTTCTTCAAAATGGTGCATAGTTTGATATATGAAGCTGTAGACTTAAAAAATGCAATAACTTTATTTGTCCAGAATTTCTTTATAACGATTGCCAGATAAAAGCAATACACGAAAGAAGTTCTTTCTATTGGTTTCTTTTATTGGAGTCTGGTTTAAATTATTGCTTTCTATCCAAATTTGGAGAAGCACTGTGGGATTTTCATATCCAGGAGGATCTTTGCTGTCAGAAAAGAAGAAATAATAAAAATAATAATGCTTACATCTTCAAAGGAGAGATGAAGGCTGCGTAAAATGAAGCTTGCTGAAAACGCAGGGGGGCACCCACCAATGGCGTTGCTTTCAAAAGCACAGCTCTGATTGGTTTCCCTACGCGAGCACTTTGTTTCTGTACTTTCCCGAGGTCCTGTCTTAATTAGTTCCTCATTATTGGGATTTAATACTAACAGAGGCAACTTATGGGAAGAAAGAATTTTGTCATGGCTTGCAGTTCCAGAGGGAGGCAATCTTTCATGCTGGGGAAGACTGGGCACCAAGCAGGGAAGGAATGGTCACAGGGGCAGGAGGCTGTCTGGTCACATGGTGTCCGCTTCCAGAACACAGTCTGAACAGGAAGTTGGGGTGGGCTGTAGAGCCTCAAGGCCTGTCCCGGGTGACCCACTTCAATCAGCGAGGCTTCACCTAAAGGTTCCACAATCTCCAAAATACCACCAGTAACTAGGGGCCACTAGCTAGGGGAAACATGTTCAAGCCTGTGAGCCGGTGGGTCCATTTCATACTCCGATCCCATCAGGTCCTCCTGCTGTACTGTTTTCTAATTGGTGTCTTGCTGTACTTCTTACCCAAGTTGAATTTCTCCTTATTTGTCCATTTGTTCTGCCTCTGTATGTTTCTCGCTTATTTTCTTCCCCCAGCCTCCTGGAATGCTCACACTCTTAACTTTTATGGACTTCCTGCACTTGTTCAAAGACCAGACCAACATTCTATCTCTGCAAAAAAGAGAGGACAGTATAGTAGAGAATCTGCAGTCTCAGGCGAGAGCTGGCTTTGAACATTCACCTAGGGTCTTGGACCTATGATTTTGAACACATCATATACTCATAGTTCACTTATCTCTGAAATGAGGGTAGGAAACACGTTCCTACAAAGTCTTTAACCGGTCCCTTTTCTCTTGTTGACTCAAGCCCCTTTGTCTGCCACACAATCTATGCCTTTCTGTTTTTCCTCCGTCTCTGTCCTGGTGTGTGTCTCATATGAACCTGGAGCTCTGTAGCAGCTTTAGGAGATTAGAAATAACAGTTGTACTCAGCAGCCGCTAGGTGACTGTTGTTTAGTGGTTTGTGTTGTTAAATTGATTGACTTGCAACCATGGTAACCACTCTGTGATGAGGTATCCTTTCTGCAGTTGTGACATTCCCAGAGAGACATTGTTCTGCTTCATGACAAGTCTGCCTGGATGACTGCCATGATCTTCCTTTGAGTTTAGTTTGAGGAAAACGCGGGGAGTGAAGAGAACAAAGGGGCCTTTGCTTTTGCTCTTCAAACACGAATTATTTTCTAGGACAATTATGGTCTGAGTGCTGCTCTTAGAGAGATTAAAGCTCGCAGTAGCCCTTCTGGATCAGCCATCAGCTATCTCTGAGAGCCGGGAGGCAAGCTGCTAAAACCTCACTGCAGCAGGCCTCTAAGCGCCTTCCAAGAAAGGGTAGTAGGACACAACAGCTTGATTTAAGTCAGAGCAACTAAAACAGAGACCATTTAGGCTGCAGGGAACACCATAAAAGTGCATGCATTATTGTGGGTGTAAAACTTTTATCTTTATCAGTGTTGTTCTCTAACAGTTAGCGGTTCTTTCATAGAAATATATTTTTTTCTTCTTCTAGTTGGCTGAGTGGAATATTGATTGTTCTATATCCCATTTCCTTAAAGACATTCTGGAGGCTTTTAATATATGTCTCCTAATAAAAAGTTTACCATCTACCAGTGTCTGCTTTATGTTGCGTCCAGGTGTCCCAGAGGTGTGACTAAGCATCTACTTTATCACTCGCCTCTGGCTACCTCCCCTCTTTGCTAGACATTTACAAAAGGCAGAAGGGCACAGTATTAGTGTCCTCTAGAGGAATGGAGCCAATGGAAAATATATCATCATAAGAGAGGGCTTATTAGATTGGTTCACAGAATCTGAGGCTGGAAAGTCCCCCAGTTGCTGTGTGCAGGCGGAGGATGGGGAAAATCGGCGACTGCGGATCCTAACAAGCTGAGCATCAAATGAGGAGCCAGTGGCCCGGCTCCCTTGTAAGCCTGAGAGCCTCCTGGAACCTTCCTGGCGCAGCTCCATATCTCAAATCCAAAGAACCTCAAAGCTGTCCACAGATGACGGCCGCAGAAAAACATCGGTGCTCTGAAACAGTCATTCCTACGTGACCGCTGGCTTCCCCCTCCATCCCTTTTCATCCCACCCTGGTCCCTCAGGCTCACGTTACCCACGTTTAGAGTGCATCTCTTCCACTCAGTTTCCTGACCCACACACCCCACTCTGCAAACAACCTCCCAGACACACCTAAAATGAAAGCTTCTTTAAATCCATGGGGTTCCTCAGTTCCATCCACTTGACAACCAAGATGAATCATAATAGGCTCCATGATGGTGAAGGACAAGGTTGGCTCTCAGCTTACCACTTAGCAGGGATAGTAGCTTGGATTCTGTGTCTGTGATAAATTACCTAAGAGAGAAAGGTTGTTTTGTCTTATCACTTTAGAGGGGTCACAGGCCATCATGGTGTGGAGGAAGGCATGGCAGGCAGAGTATGAGACCAGCCCTCCATAGTCCTTCAGTGGTTGGAAAGTAGAGAAAAAAAAAAAAAAAAAAGACCCCATCACAAAAACCAAAACAGAAAAAAAGAAAGAAAGAAACGAAAAGTGCTCGGCAAACTTGAACAATAATATTTTGAAAAGTGTTTTCATTACTACAGAGTGCATGTGTTTGAGGTCCAAGCCCTGACATCAGGGGAAGAAGAAGGCACAGGAGGCTGTGAGGTTGAAGAGACTTCGAGGAGGCACAGTCAGGAGAGACACACTTACTGGCACAATGTGTGCTGCCTCCTGACTGCAGGCACAGTGTGAAGAGCCGCCTCAGACTCCTGCAGACACAGTGTGAAGAGCTGACTCAGACTCCTGCAGACACAGTGTGAGCAGCCTCCTCAGACTCCTGCAGACACAGTGTGAAGAGCTGACTCAGACTCCTGCAGACACAGTGTGAGCAGCCTCCTCAGGCTCCTGTAGACATAGTGTGAACAGCCTCCTCAGGCTCCTGCAGACAGTGTGAAGAGCTGCCTCAGGCTCCTGCAGACACACTGTGAGCAGCCTCCTCAGGCTCCTGCAGACACAGTGTGAACAGCCTCCTCAGGCTCCTGCAGACACAGTGTGAACAGCTATCTCAGGCTCCTGCAGACACAGTGTGAGCAGCTGCTGCCTCAGGTTCCTGCAGACACAGTGTGAAGAGCTGACTCAGGCTCCTGCAGACAGTGTGAACAGCGGCTGGGCGCCTCAGGCTCTCACCACCAGGATGCCCTGCTGTGGTATACTGCATCCCTTCCCACGGTGAGCTGAGTTGCTTTTTTAGGGTACTTGGTCACAGCAGTGAGAGAAATAGCTCAGATACCAGCCACCTTAAATTCTACTGCTCAGTATAAAACTTTGTTATAATGTGTGTTAAGAGAGGATAAAAATTCTCAATTTCAAATTCGAAAGTTGGCCCTCCAACATATTTTCTTAATTATGTGTTCATGGATTAAAGCCAGGAAAAAATACTTATATTCCAGTTACCATATACTGAAAGCCTAAATATTTTCTCTGGATCAAATCATTTGTTGTAATTTCTATAAAATGACTCTTCTAAATTATTTTCTTAGCATCAGTGTTGAGAATATGTCTTTGAGTAAATGAATTCATTGGCGTTTAAATTTTTTGAACACCAGGAAGCTGTCATTCCAAAGAATTTCAGAAGCTACCAATATGCTCCAAAGATAAGCTTTCATAATTCGAAAACTAAAAGCACCCTTATTCAACTGATAGCCCAATTCTCACTTTCAGTGATTTCCTGGTGCCACTGACGTATCCCAGGTTAAAACTGGTAATGGTTCAAAGGCTACAGCCTCCATCAAAGCCAGTCAACTGCTCCAGAGTTCAGTGGCACCTGAGGTTGTTTTTGTCACAGTATGACGGGCACTGCTAGCCTCTTGCACACTCAGTTGCTAACGATCCTCAGGGGTGGTTAGATCACAAGTCCATGCAGATTCTGGAATTCAGAATTTAAAGTGCTTATCTCCGGGGAGATTATAATTTTTGCTCTACTAAAGATTAAGAGCCAGTAATTTCAGACTTTGGCTTATTTTATCATGAAGAAGAACAGGTTTCAGGGTCAGATGAGCATGGGAGTTCTGGCTCTGCTGTTTACTCACTTGGTCTTTGTGTCTCGGCTTCCATTTTGCTAAGCCAGAGTTTTCATATTATTCAGTGTGTATTATTCAGTTTAACAATCCTGCTTCCCTGGGAGTTCTTATGTGAACAAAAGCCTGGTGTACCTCTCCGACAGGCAGTCTGAAGAATCAATCTAGTAAAAGCAGTTCACCACTCTCTTGACTCAGACAAGTTTTAAAGGCCAAGCCAATCAACAGATCCAGACCTTCATATTCACTTGAAGAACACCCCCAAATCTTCCTAGACCACCAAGGTTGTGCACATTCAAAATCCACCAAGGACAAGAAAACATGTTACTTTAAAGGGCAGTGGTGGCGTGCTGGAAGGGTGGCCCAATGGTCATGCACAGGACCTAGCTTTGATTCTTAGCTCACATGGTGGATCTTAACAAACCTATGACTCAAGCCCCAGGGGGCTCCCACACACATTCAAATACCTGTTGTACCCAGAGTCCCCCAAGAGACCAAATCTGATGCAGAAGCAGGATCTTTTTACTGTTGCAAGTTAACCCAGGCCTTTGGTCTGTCTGACACAGCAGCAGAGCAGGAGAGACCCTGAGTAGCAATGGGGCTGGGTTTTTATAAGGGGCAAAACAAGGAAGGGTCTTGGAATCTTCAGAATACATAGAAACAGACTCAGGATTGGTTTATGTGAGTGGCAATCATGTTACTAACTTTTAATTGGCAAGGGTTAGTTGGGGGTTACAGTTATCCATTTTTGAGGAGGCCTAGACAAGTCCCAGAGTTTGTCTTTGGCCTGCTGTGGAGGCTGGCTGGCCTAGCACATACTGACTGTGGGGGCTGACTCGATGTCCCAGGCTCGGTGCATCTTATCTCCCTGGCCCTGCTCACAGGGGAATCAGTGATTGTTTTCTGTTCATGGCCCTACCAAAAACTGCTTGCTCAAGTCTCAGGAAACTGAAATTGAGGTCTGATCTCTGAGAGAAGACTGAGCAGTCTGTGATGGCATCTGCTTGGTCCTTTCAATACACACACACACACACACACACACACACGTATGCATAATTAAAAATAATATTTTTTTAAAGAAGCTGTGTGTGCATTTAGGTAGAGTCTGTAGAGGCCAAACTGGGGTTGAACACAGGTTTGTGACCCTAAGCAAAGTGCTAAATTTATGTTGTACATCTCTAGAATGCAGACAGTGATGCTGAGCTTGAGGATTTAGATGCAGACTCTCTGGTCATCTAACGTCTCCAGGGGAATACAGCACCCAAGCTGCACCATGGTCTTTCAGAGCTCAGCATCAGATTTACCCACCCCTGAGCTCCCCCTGCTGCTTGGAGACCGGCCTCATTGAAGAAACAAACTGTCCCTAAGCCAGGAGAGAGGAAAGGGGCAAACGCTTATGGCACAGCAGTAAATCAAGCACAAAGTACATGCAAATATTAGTAGTAATAAAACAAAATGCAGTGCCATTTTGTTAGAAACTAAAGGCCACGATGGCCAGTTTATGTTTAGAAAACATGGTGTTGGTATGAATATTCAGTACGAGTTTACTAAAACATGGCAGACACTGGATGCGGGAACTACGACTCTGCAGAAAATGGCTTCCTCAGGATGTCTGAGATCCTAGAGTAAATGGTGATGTAATCCCTTATATAGCGCTTTCTGGCAGAGCTCCAATTTTGTATGATTCTGGATAAATGGGATCTTGAGGTAAGAGGCGTAATCCTTTGTCTCTGCCTTTCCTGCATGCTTTTGTGCATCTGACTGTCTGTAGGCCTGAATGCCTGCCTCTATGTGGCCTGTGTGTGGTCTTCAGGAGTATCCTTGCCTGCCTGTGTGCACCGGTATATGCCCACCTAACTTCCTCCTCTGTAGACTGCTGTGGATATCGCTCTATATAAATAAAACACTGATGGCCAGTGACCAGACAGGAAATATAGGCGGGACAAGGAGAGAGGAGAATTGGGGAAACAGGAAGAAGGGGGAGACACACTGCAGCCACCGCCAGGACAAGCAACATGTAAAGATGCCGGTAAGCCACAAGCGACGTGGCAAGGTATAGATTTATAGAAATGGGTTAATTTAAGATATAAGAACAGTTAGCAAGAAGCCTGCCACAGCCATACAGTTTATAAGTAATATAAGCATCTGAGTGATTATTTTATACGTGGGTTGTGGGACTGCGGGGCTTGGTGGAACCTGGAGAGAAGCCCTCCAGCAACAGTAGACAGTCCCAGATCTCTTTCTGTAGGATGGTGCTGCTCATTTTCAGAGTCAGTCTTCTCACCACAGTTAAGTTAACCTGCATAATCCCTTACCAGAGTGTCAGGAGACTAACATAATCTGGATAGTTCCTTGCACCCATGCCCAGACACTTTTCTTAGGTCCTGATTAGACACTGATTCTAGGTTCTGGAAAGTTGAAAATTATATAAATCAGCACAGCTGGTAAATGGGGCTTTGTATTAAAAGAAGAAGGGCAGAAATGGTGGAGTTAATGATAAAGAAACATTTCAGGGACAGCTTTGTTTTTGTTTAGCAATTACATGTTGGCTAATGATTCAGACACAGGCATACTTGGGTCTGATCTTTGACAAAATTGCCTATGTGCTAAAGACCTACTGTGTCTTTGGAAACCTTCACGCCATTCACCTTAAAGCACCCAGTGAATGCTAGCCTCACACTGTGGTAAGTTAGTCTTAGTCACTGAAATACTCCTGACCTCAACTTCAACAGTGATAAGACAGATAATTATAATGAGTATCTTAGCATTTCCTGCCCACCTTCTATTTTATAGACACCATTTGCATATTAAGAAAAGAGCACTGAAGAAAACAAGTCCTCAGTCTCAAGGACATTCCCATCCTAGAGAGCAGAGCAGCAACAGAAGAGGAAAAAGCGGCAGTCTCTAACAAGCCGTAGGAAGGCCAGGGTTGTCTGCCAAAGCGGAAGGTATCCCAGTGGAAGAACATGGGGTGTAGCTCGGGGGTGAAGACAGAAAATGGAGTTCGTTAAGTGTGTACGGTGTCCTCAACCATCTGTTCATGTGCTTTTGCCATTTTTCAGAATCCATGAAGTTGGTTTGTATTATCCTTGCATTTATACATACACAAACTGAAGTCCATGGTGACCCACCTGGGATCTCAATGCACCGCTGTTCATACTGGAATCAAACCCAGGGCTCAGCTGCCTTTGCTCCACTTTGCAGGTTTTGCTTTCTTCAACATGGTTTTTCCTTTTAAAATGATGGGATGCATGATTGTATTTCCACAGTACTGTTTTCATTCACTCTTTCTTTTTTCATCATTCTGCCTCCCCCCTGCTGGTCCAGTTCCCCCAACAGCTGCTCTCCTATGGTCCCATCTCAAGTGTTCCATTACTCTTTATTCATTCCATGCCTCCATTTCTGGAGCATCACTTCTTTTCCCTTCACAATCCTTTATCCAGTTAACACACACACACACACACACACACACACACACACACACACACACACACACACACAGAGAGAGAGAGAGAGAGAGAGAGAGAGAAAATCTATATTCATCAAATGAGAGAAAAATGTGGTTATTTGTCTTTCTAAGTGTAGCTTATTTTGTTTAACACAGTTATTTCATTTCCAACCATTTTGCTGCAAATGCTGTGATTTAACTTTTCTTACTGGCTGAATAACACTCCACTGTGTATATGTACATGATTTCCTTTCCTGTGCTTAGCCACCATTTAAGATGGTTTAATATTTTTGTTGGCATGTGCCATATCATGCCCAGCTTTGTCCTGGAAACCTGACTGGGGCAGAGGGGGAATGAAATAAAGACAGACACACAGAGCCACATACAGAAAATGTGGCATCATGTGGGCTGTGCTCTCTACTGGGGCAGTACGAACTTCACGATCATCTAGACCCCAGTGTGTTTATTAAGTACAGAGTATGGAGGAAGAATTAGCTGGTCTCAGTAAAACATCTCGGCAGGGGAGCAGTCTCAGGTTACATTCCATTACAGGAGGAAACACAATGCTAGTCTTTGTACACAAGAGTCCAGGTTCATAAACCCTCATATTTGTCCAGAGAAAGGCTCACATGGGAAGACATTGACTCTCCCGTGGGCCTGAGGCTTTGGGTCCTTGACATACATGGCCGTGAATGTTAACAGTGTAAGGATTCTGTCCTTGATTACGTCATCAGCCCGCGACAGCATCCCAGCCTAAAAAGCGAGTGGGCCCTCTGTGCCTCTCTTCCCTTTCAGCTCCTGTCTGTCCTCTCTCCCCTCCTTCTCTTCCCCTTCCGCTCCTTCCTTCTGTCTGTCCTCCCTCCCTCCCTCTCTCCCTCCCTCTATCCATCTCCATCTCCCTCTCCCTCTCCCTCTCCCTCTCCCTCTCCCTCTCCCTCTCCCTCTCCCTCTCCCTCTCCCTCTCCCTCTCCCTCTCCCTCTCCCTCTCCCTCTCCCTCCTCTCTCTCTCTCTCTCTCTCTCTCTCTCTCTCTCTCTCTCTCTCTCTCTCTCTCTCTCTCTCTCCCTCCCTCTCTCTCCCGCCCTCTCCCAATAAAGCTCTAAAAAGGTAACCATGGCTGTGATTCTTCTGAGCAGCTCTCTCCCCACTGGCATGACAGCCATGAGCAGCCCGATTTAACCGACAAACAGCACTAAGGACTTTATTTACTCTTTTCCACATTCACTCAAGGTTTCCTCAGCTCCCACGGGAAAGACCACTGTAGCAATAAGCATGAGCTGGCAAATACCTCCTTCGGTGAGGTGAGAGCCCTTTGTGCATACACCCAGGAGCACTACAGCCGGATCATGAGACGATTCTATTTTTAGTTTTTGAGATATCTCTATATTTGCACAGTGGCTGTCTAATTTATAGCCCCTCTAGTAGTCAATAAGGATTTCTCTTGCTGTGTATCCTTACCACTGTTTATTATTTTCTTGATGACAACCATTCTGATTGGGGTGAAAGAGATTCTCACTGTATGCATGGCATGCATATATGCAGTGTGTGTGTGTCTGTGTGTTTGTGTGTGTGTGTGTGTGTGTACAGGTGCAAATGCAAGTGTTTGTTCAGGCACTTGGAGTCAGAGGAACTAAGAGTACTTGCTACCACATTTTTTTTTTTTTTTTAAATCTTGGTTCTTGGGATCCCACTCAGGTCCTTCCTTATGCAAACACTGTACTGATTGAGCTGCCCCCTCCCCCACTCCTGAGTGCAGTTTTCATTTTCATTTTTCTGATAGATTAGGGTGTTGATCACATTTACAAGGCTTCATTGGCCACTTGCATTCTTTTTCAGAGCTGGCTGTTTAACTCATTTTTCTGTTTATCAATAGAAAGGTTTGTGTGTTGGATGTTTAGTACAATTCTTTGTACAGTCTAGACATTAACCCCTGTCTGCCTGTCTGACGTGTGGCTCGCTAAGATCTTTTTCTTTTTTCATCCTGTGTACTGTCCCTTTTTACCATGGCGATTGTTCAATTTCGGTGTAGCTTCCGCTTCTATGTAGTTAAGTTATCAATTCCTAGGGTTATTTCCTGTGCGAACTGGAGTCCTTTTCTGAAATCTCTCGCCACGCCTATATAATATCCTCAAATATTTGCCTCTAGCAATGTCTGCCTTTTAGGTCTTTGATCCACTTTGAATTGATTTGGGGGCAGGATAATTGAGATGTGGGTCTAGTTGTGTTTTGAAATCTAGTTTTTACAGCACCACCTTTGGGAAAGGCTGTTTTCCCCTCCCCCAGAGTGTGTTTTAAACATGTCCATCAGAAGCTGGGTAGTGTGGCTGTGTGGGATGCTTCTAGTTCCTCCTCTGCATTCCATTAGTCCACATGTCTGTCTCCGTGCCAGAAACATGCTGTTTTTGTTACTCTGGCTCTGCGGTCAGGCATTGCTGAATTTCCAGAGTTGCCTTTTCTGCTACAGGCTGTTTTGACTACTCAAGGTCTTTTATGTTTTCTTATGGATTTTAGGAGTTAATATTTTTTTCCTCCCCTCAGGATTTCAAAGGAGCTTCATTAGGATTTTGCAGGAAATTGCATTGAGTCTGTAGATTGCTTTTGATAACATAGCTATTTTCATGACATTGTTTCTGTCCACAGGCATGGGAGATATTTCCTTTTTTACGGTCTTCTTAAGTTTCTTGTTAGTTTTTTTTCTAACCCTTTCTATATGAATATTGTATGTTGAATTACATTAATTAATGTGCATCTCCTTCTTTAGGTTTATTCCTAGGAATTTTACTTTATTTTTTGAAGCTGCTATGAATGGGATTTATTTATTTATTTTTCTTTCTAGGAAAATGTATTGTTGGAACGTGGGAAAGCTACCGATTTTTGTGTATTTTAGATCCTGTTACTTTGCTGAAAGCATTTATCAAAATGAAAAGTTTTCTAGTGAAGGCACCCAAGTGTATTAGGTGTAGGAATGTGTCCTCTTCAGGATTAGCTGATTTATTTCTTTCCTGTTTCCTTCTTTTGTTCTGTTACTCTAGCTAAGACTCAGCCACTGTGTTGAATAAGAATGGAGAGTGAGAGAGCACCCTGCCTTTTCCCAGATTTTGGAGAAAATGCTCTGGGTTTGTTCCCATTTAGTATAATGTTGGCTATAGCTTTGTTGTGTTTAGTCTTCATTACACTGCGATTTGTTCCTTTTATTTCTAATTCTTCAGGACTTTTATCATAAAAGAATGTTGATCTTTGCCAAATGTGTTACTGCATCTATTGAGATTTCTATCCTTTTCTATATGAATATTGTATGTTGAATTACATTAATTAATGTGCATGTAAATTAAAAAGTTATTTATTTACTCTCTCTCTCTCTCTCTCTCTCTCTCTCTCTCTCTCTCTCTCTCTCTCTGTGTGTGTGTGTGTGTGTGTGTGCTGTCTGTCTTCTGTTGCCAGGCATATGCTACAGTGGGTCTGTGATGATAATAACAGCTTCTGAGAATCAATTATTTCCTCTCCTTGTGGATTCTGAGAATTAAAGTCAGGTTTTCAGGCTTGTGTAGCAAGCACTTATACCCATGGAGCTTGTGTGGCAAGCATTTATACCCAAGGAGCCATCTTACTGTAGCCCAGAAAGGCTTTGAATAAGTGGTCATCTGCTGTGGGATGTTCTGTATGTCCTGTGGGAGCCTGTTCTTGGGTTCCTCATGGCTTTACCCAGCAGGTCCACATAGAGGATGATTAGGACCACGGGCCTGAGTGCAGCTGTCTGAGATGGTCTGCACTTGGCTGTGCTGGGAGATGGTCTGTATGTCAAATTGTTCTGATTGGTCAATACATAAAACACTGATTGGCCGTGGCTAGGCAGGAAGTATAAGCGGGACTAACAATGAGGAGAAAAGAAAGAACAGGAAGGCAGAAGGAGTCACTGCCAGCCACCGCCAGGACAAGCAGAATATGAAGATGCTGGTAAGCCACGAGCCACGTGGCAAGGTATAGATTTGTGGAAATGGATTAATTTAAGCTATAAGAACAGTTAGCAAGAAGCCTGCCATGGCCATACAGTTTGTAAGCAATATAAGTCTCTGTGTTTACTTGGTTGGGTCTGAGTGGCTGTGGGACTGGCAGGTGAGAGAGATTTGTCCTGACTGTGGGCAAGACAGGAAAATTCTAGTTACAGTCATCAGTCTCAGCATCTTCAGCAGCTGAGATGAATAGCCCTCACCGTAGGGCCTGGCTGACTCTTCCTCTAGTCAAACTGAAGTTTTACATCCCTTGATCAATGTATGTCAAATCTGTATTCTCTCCCACCCCTTACAGCACATCCCTGCCTTTACCATCCCTTTCCACTTTCCTTCTATGGATTCAATTTTATACACGCATGAGCTCTCTCTCTTCTCTCTCTCTCTCTCTCTCTCTCTCTCTCTCTCTCTCTCTCTCTCTTCTCTCTCTCTCTCTCTCTCTCTCTCTCTCTCTCTCTCTCTCTCTCTCTCTCACACACACACACACACACACACATATACATACATTTTTTTTTTTGAGACAGACTCTCACTGTATAGCCCTGGCTGCCTGGACCTCGCTGTATAGACTAGGATAGCCACAGATTCAAAGATCAGCTTGCCTCTGTAATGTTGAGATTAAAGGTGTGTGCTACCATGCCTGCTTTGACTTCAACTTTTTAAGATTCCTTGCCTTTTTTCATGTAATACAATGTTCTCAAATGTTAACTCATAGTGTCAGAAAAGACAGAATTTTCTTTTTTGTTTTTGTTTTTCTTTGTTGTTTGGGGATTAGATTCCATGCCTTGTCCATGCTTGGCAATTTCCTTCTTTTAAAAGGAAGGCAAACAGTACACCATTGCTCATTTACACAAGTTTCTTACCTGATGTTTGTCTCGAAGCTTAGTGGCTGCATATGAATCTACTGATATTTTAATGACTGTCTGCTGCCCTATGGCCCACAGTCAGCATCTACTGGCCATGCAGGCTGTGGCCTTGAGGGACTTCCAGTCTTGTGGCCCAGGCTCAGAGTGGCCATGATATGCAGGTTTAAACTAAGTCTCTATTGTTCTATTTACCAACAAAGATTGGGAAGCCAGATCTGCTAGATCAGAGAGGCTGAGAAGTAACAAAGTGACCTTCATTTTTGGCTAGAGACCTACCAAGAGACATATCTCTCCACTCACCCCAAACCAAAAAGAAATGTGAAACTCCAAGTCCCCACCCTACTCCTTCCTGTGAGTCTCTCTCTCTTTTTGGTTCCTCCTGACTCTCTATGGATAATTTCAGTCAATTAGTTGTTGGCTTTGTCTCTGAACCAAAGTTGATTTCATTTAATTAATGCAAACACAAACACAGGGTTCATAGTGTGATTGAATATCCTGCAACATTTCCCCCTTTTTGTCTAAATAAAAAGAAATGGTTTTAACTCTAACACAGTGAAACTATATACCATAAGAACAATTATCAAGTAAGAATTATATTTAGAACATCCATTCCATTAGTATTTGGCAAATTTGGATAAGATACTCTATTTTCTATTCTACCTTGGTGAGTCCAAAGTTTTATAACTAAACCATTTTTCCATCATAACTTGTATTATCAGCCTAAAAATATCCTTTAGACTTAAAATTTTTTTTTTTAGGTAGGTAACTTAGGCTTTTATGTCTCTCAATATCACTTATAAACTATATTTCTCTTTTGTAAGTTTCTTGTCTGAATTTGACAATAAAGATAATGGTATAACTATCTAGTCTTCAACAACCATCAGAGACCTGAGAAGGATAAAATATTACCTGAGTAAACAGGAAGTGCAGAGCAAACAACTTTCAAAAATAAGAAATGGCAGAAACAACTGGCTGCCTGGACAGTCAGCCAAGGTTCCTCTGCAATGGTGGGGCATCCATCTTCAGCCTATAGGTCTAGAATATCTGACAAACTTTTCTGTGAAGCAGGAATTTTGAAGAACTGTCCTACCCTGCCTTGGCAAAATTCGGCAGTCACCTTCTTTTGTCCAATTTTGGACAGCACACTGTTAGCATTTGAGGCAAGGGCAGTTTCTTGCCCAGTGGCTAACTTTGCCACAATGAATATCAAATTCCAAATGGAGTTTTTTTAATGCCCATCATTTTTTTGAAATAGATTGGTACTGCCAGGAGCAGATGTATCTCACTGTCATTAAGAGCCTCATATTATTAAAACGTCTTAAATGCCATATTCGGTAGGTCTCTGCAGGGTTTGAAGACCACCTATCCGTCTAAAATATATCTCTGTTTGACCTTGAAATCATACCTAACATGGCTACAGGTTTGATTGTTATAGATGACTAACTAGTAGCCTGTATTTCTTTATTATCCTAAATAATTTGTAATAATAGCTTTCAAGGACTAGAACTTTAAATTACATTTTAAAAATGAACTGCATAGGTTGAATACCTTAAATAAGGCTGGGAACATATATATGTATATTATAACAAAAATAACCTTAAATTTATATCAATATACAAAAATACCTTAAATAAGAGTAGAACATATACACAGTATGATGTAACAAAAATAACCTTAAATTTGTACCAATATACAAAGATCCATAGGCATGTAAAATATTTGAAACTAGTAGCTGCTTTTTAGTTTAAAAGTAGATTCAATAATCTACCCTTTTATCCTTATCATGCCTATATTTCCCCTTTTTTTCTTTTTAGAAAGATCTCCCAATATAACTTCCTTTGCTTAGCTTATTCCCTGACCATGGCCAATAACAACTTGCAACTAACCCTCCTAAACAATGACAAGTATCCATAACACACCAAATGATCAAAAACCACTCACCCCACCTCTTGGGAATGTGGGCATTGTGTTCTTAAAATTACTTCCTGTTGTCTGGGGGGTGACGACATCTTTAGGGGACCCTGAGAAAATTGAGATAATGGTCAAGTCCTGGGAGATCTTTTTTCTAATCTTAGTGTGATGGGAAAATGCAGGGCTTATCAGAAATCCTGACTGGAGTAGTCTGTGAAGCTGGACCATCTCAGCTAGCAGTTTTGAAGTTGTTCTGGGCAGTTTGCAGTCTGAAGCTGGTCTGTGGGTGGTGTTTGTCAGCTTAGTGGCATTACTACAGTCCAGGGGGATTTTTCATTGCAGGGCCCCCTCATCTTCTTGGAGACCTCAATGCTCACTGCCAAGAATGATCATGGTTCACAGCAGAAAATTAAACATTTTAGATGTCATACGCAGCAGATCTCTGAAAAGTTAGAGGGCCACAATCTTTTAAGTACATCCTTAGTACACAAACTTAGTTCCTAATTACCTGCTTCAGACTCAAACCTGAAAACAGGCATAGGAAGCTAGATTAAGCTTACTTCTAGAATTAGTTAGTACTCTGTATGGATACTAATATCCCAATAGAAAGTTATACATATACATATATCTATACAATAATCTTATAAATTTTGAAATAATATTTATAACTTAAGAAAAACTTTAAAGAGTCAAAATAAAACCAAAGGATTATAAGATTAGTGGCAATAGAATAGTTCCTTAATTTTGGATTTCTTCTGTCCCATAACAGGTAGCTTTTCTGACAATGAGACAGAGATTTTGGATTTTCCTTTTTTTAAATTTTTTTTTATTTTATAATTTGATTTAATTTTACATATCAGCCACAGATTCCTCTGTCCTCCCTCCTCCTGCCCCGCGCCTTCCCCCAGCCCACTACCCATTCCCAGCTCCTCCAGGGCAAGGACTCCCCTGGGGATTCAGCTCAACCTGGTAGATTCAGTCCAGGCTGGTCTAGTCCCCTCCTCCCAGGTTGAGCAAAGTGTCCCAGCATAGGCCCCAGGTTCCAAACAGCCAGCTCATGCACTAAGGACAGGTCCCATTGCCTGGGGGCCTCCCAAACAGTTCAAGCTAATCAACTGTCTCACCTATTTAGAGGGCCTGATCCAGTTGGGAGCTCCTCAGCTATTGGTTCATAGTTCATGTGTTTCCACTAGTTTGGCTATTTGCCGCTGTGCTTTTTTCAATCTTGGTCTCAACAATTCTTACTCATACAAACCCTCCTCTTTCTCACCGATTGGACTCCTGGAGCTCCACCTGGGGCCTGGCCGTGGATCTCTGCATCTGCTTCCATCAGTCATTGGTTCAGATTTCTAGCACGACAGTTAGGGTGTTTGGCCATCCTATCACCAGAGTAGGTCAGTTTGGCCTTTCTCTCAACCATTGCCAGTAGTCTATTGTGGAGGTATCTTTGTGGATTTCTGGGGACTTCTCTAGTACTTTGGTTATCCCCATTCCCGTGGGGTCTTCATTCATCATGGTCTCTTTTTCCTTTTTCTCAATTCAGCTGGGATCTCCTGCTCCCCTAAGCTCTCTTTCCCTCGACCCTTGCCCTCCATTAACCCCCCTCACATCCAGTTGGTCATGTAGACATCATCCATTTCTCTGTCATTGGGTGATCCCTGTGTCTTTCTTAGGGTCCTGTCTTCTAGGTAGCCTCCCTGGAGTTGTGAGTAGCAGTCTAGTCATCCTTTGTTTTACATCTAGTATCCACCCATGAGTGAGTACATACCATGTTTGTCTTTCTGAGTCTGGGTTACCTCACTCAGGATGATTTTTTTTCTAGATCTATCCATTTGCCTGCAAACCTCATGATGTATTGTTTTTCTCTGCTGATTAGTATTCCATTGTATATATGTAGCACATTTTATTTATCCATTCTTCAGTTGAAGGGCATCTAGGTTGTTTCCAGGTTCTGGCTATTGCAAACAATGCTGATATGAACACAGCTGAGCATGTGCCCTTGTGGTATGATTGAGCATTCCTTGGGTATATGCCCAAGAGTGGTATAGCTGGGTCTTGGGGGAGATTGATTCCCAATTTTCTAAGAAAGCACCATATTGATTTCCAAAGTGGCTGTACAAGCTTGCATTCCCACCAACAGCGGAGGAGAGTTCCTCTTGCTCCACATCCTCTCCAGCATAAGGTGTCTTCAGTGTTTTTGATCTTAGCCATTCTGACGGGTGTAAGGCAGTATCTCAGCATCATTTTGATTTGCATTTCTCTGATGATTAGGGATGTTGAGCAATTCCTTAAATGTCTTTCAGCCATTTGAGCTTCCTCTGTTGAGAATTCTCTGTTTAGTTCTATAGCCCATTTCTTAATTGGACTGTTGGGCATTTTGATGTCTAATTTATTGAGTTCTTTATATATTCTGGATATCAGTCCTCTGTCAGATGTGGGGTTTGTGAAGATCTTTTCCCATTCTGTAGGCTGTTACTTTGTCTTGTTGACAATGTCCTTGCTCTACAAAAGCTTCTCAGTTTCAAGAGGTCCCATTGATTGATTCTTTCTCTCAGTGTCTGTGCTACTGGTGTTATATTTAGGAAGTGATCTCCTGTGCCAATGTGTTCAAGACTACTTCCTACTTTCTCTTCTATCAGGGTCAGAGTAACTGGATTTATGTTGAGGTCTTTGATCCACTTCGACTTAAGTTTTGTGCATGGTGACAGATATGGATCTATTTGTAGCTTTCTACATGTTGACATCCAGTTATGCTTTTAACAAGCACGCATGTATTTAGAGGAGAGAACAACTCCAACTCCAAAGCCAGCTTTGATTTAATTGGACCACAAAAAGACTATTTGCCTTGTCTGTTTGTAGAGAACAGTTACAAATAAAAGGATTTGGGGAGATTAATGAGATTCTACCCTGTTGGAAGTGTGCTATAGCATTAGGTCAACTCTTTTTTCTTGGGATATTTTCCTCTTGATGATTTGTCCTTCTTCTCCTGATGTCTCATTTGGCCAGTGGTCTTTAAATTCCTTAGTTGGATACCTTTATTCTCCTAGGAAGACAAAAACAAACCCCTGATCAAATGAAAGGATTTTTTTTTTTAGTTTAAAGGCTAGTTTGGATTGAATGACTTAACTGTTTGATGAACTATCGCCTCTCCTTAATCAAGAGATCTCTACTATATCTAATTTTTATCAATCTTGATGGTATCTATAGCTTTTCTTTTCCCATGGAAACAAAAGCAAAACTTTTCCCCTAGTGTTACACAGATCCAGTTTTTCATTATGAGGTCTACACATCCTTAAAATATATAGGCTGATTTAATTCAACAGTTTTTTTTTTTTTAATTATCCACTGTCTCTCTGAAGTTGTTGTTCCTTTTTCATTAGCACTTAAAAATTTAAAGTTAATAAAGCATTGTGTAATCTATCTCTGGGAGTCTTTATTGACCCTTTGTGTTTATTAAGCTTATATTTTAAAGGGCAATTAGATCTTTCTATAACTGCTTACCTTGTAGGATTGTGTGGTATACCTATGATGTGCTTTATGTTGTAATATGCAAAAAAAACTGTTTCATTTTACTAGAGACATATACTGGAGCATTATCAGTTTTAATTTGTACAGGTATTCCCATAATGGCCAAGACGTCTAATAAATGTCTAATTGCAGAATCAGTCTTTTCAGAACTTACAGCAGATGCCCATTGAAATCCTGAATATGTATCTATGGCACAGTGCTGTGGGATGGCCTTTCTGTATGCTGTGAATATGTGTTGCTATCATTGATTAATAAAGAATTTGTTCTGGCCTATGTCAAGACAGATTTTAGCCAGGCAGGACAAGGAAAGATACAGGGAGAAGGAAGGCATACTCAGGGGAGATGCTGAGCACTGCCCAGGAGCAAAATGTAATGGAATACAAGTAAAGCCACAAGACACATGGTGATACATAGATTAATAGAAATAGGTTAATTTAAGATGTAATTGCTAACTAGCAATAAGCCTGAGCCTTAGACCAGTTTCTAATTAATATTAAGCCTCTGGGTGATTGTTTTATTAGTGGCTATGGGAATTGGTGGGGTGAAGAAAAGCTTTCAGCTACAGTATGGTGCACATACTTTAGTTTTCCAAACTCTGCAAAATGAAACTTATCAATGTGCCAAATTTCATTTCTTTGAGTACCTTTTGGGTTACTTCCTGCAGGTAATAGAGTTTTAGTGTAAAAAGAACAAGTAGGATATTTCCTTATAATTTCCTTGTCTTGTTGCTAAGTGATAGAAAAATCTTTCTTTAAATCTTTGCTGTTAACATGGTGTTTCTTATGAAATTCTGAGGCTTCTAGAAATAGAAGCCTACAAATAGCTCATCAATTTCATCATTACCTTTTGCTAAAGGGCCCAGTAGAGCTATATGGGATATGATATGCGTTATATATACTGGATGTTTTATATTTCTGATTACTTTTGTAATTGAACAAATAACAAAGTTAATTCTGAATAATCTGGAATAAATTCAGCAGATTCAATATGTAAAACAACTATTTTTTCATACTGAGAGACAGTAACTATATTAAGAGGTTCTGGAAAATCTAATACTACCATGGCAATAGCATATAATTCTGATTTTTGAACTGAAACATTAAGCTACTTTACTTATATTTCCTGACTTGTAATCTGCCTTTTCTGATTTATTTAAATCAGTATAGAATGTAGGGGCTCCAGAAATGGATGTTCCCTTTATTATATGAGGGAGAATCCAATCAGTTATTTTTGTAAACTGAAGTCTCTTGCTTTTGGGATATTTGTTGCTAATCTCTATCCAAAAATTACTGCAAGCTCTTTGCCAATATCCATTTTTTTTCCCATAATGAGGCAATTTGAGTATGAGTAAGAGGTAGCACAATTTCTGCTGGGACTATCCCTGTTAATTTATGAAGTCCCATTTTTTTTTCTTTCAGAATCAATTTATAAACATTTTCTGCATAGACCTTAATTTTTTACTCTGTGTGGTAAAAATATCCATTCTAAGATATTATCTTCTCTCTGCATAAGAATTTCTGTAGGAGAATGAGTAGAAGATAGTATGACTAGGATGTAATCAAGCTCTGGATCCAAGTGTTCCACATGTGTATCCTGTAATTTCTTTTCTATCAGGGCCAATTTCTCTCTCAGTCTCAGTTGATAATTTTCTTGGACTATTTATGTCCTTATTACCTTGTAAGGTTTGGAATAAATTACTTAGTTCTTGAGTTGGTAATACAATTGTGGGAATTAATATCCCCCAGCAACTTTTGAAAAATTATTAAGAGTTCATAATTGATTTCTCCTGATTTGTGCTTTCTGTGGCTGAATATTCTGCAAACCTATTTTATCCTAGGTAATTAGTAGAGTCTCCTTTTTGTTTTTTTTTTTCCAGGAGCAATTTGTAATCCCCAGTGAGCCAAAATTCTCTTTACTTTGTCAAATATTTTTCTAAGGTATTTGCATCTGAATCAATGAGTAAAATAGTATCTATATAATGGTAAATTGCAGATTGAGGAAACTGTTTATGAATTAGTTCTAATGGCTGTTGTACAAAATATTGACAAAAGATGGAGCTGTATAACATTCCCTATGTAACAACTTTCCAATGGTACCTTTTAACAGCTGGGAATTATAATTAGGCACTGTGAAGGCAAATTTTTCTCTATCATGTTCTTGTAAAGGTATAGTAAAAAAGTAGTCTTTTAAATCAATCACTGTAAAAGACCAGCCTTTGGGTGATAAAGAAGGCAAGGGAATTCCAGGCTGTAAAGAGCCCACTGGCTGAATCACCTTATTTATGGCTCTTAAATCTGTTAACATTCTTCATTTTCCAGATTTATTTTTAATGACAAATTAGGAAAATTCCAAGGACTGGTCGATTCCTCAATATCTTCAACATTTAGCTGCTCCTGTACCAGCTGTTCTACTCCTGTATTTTTTCTGATGTCAAAGGCATTGTTTTACCCAGATAGGTTTCTTCATTTACCATTTTAAAGATAGGGATTTTGGTAGCATTTGAAGACCAACAGCTGTGTGCCCTGCTTATGTACTACCTAGATGGTTGGGGACTGTTCTTTATAATCTCTTCTAATGTTTCTCTCAGAAACATTCTTTATTTTATGGTTTGTTTCTGAGATTGGAGGAATGTTAATCTGTGTTTTCCACTGCTGTAACAAATCATGTCCCCATAAATTCATTGTTATGTTAGCTACATATTACTTTAATTTTCCTCTCTGTCCCTCTACATTTGAAACATTTTGCACTTTGTTTTACCTGAGATAAAGTTCCAGTCGCTAGAATTTGAACATTTGCCTCCTGAAGAGGCCAATCTGGATGCCAAGATTTTGGTGAAATTATTGTTACATCTGTGCCTGTGTCTAACAATCCTTCAATTACAATGTCGCTCATTTGTATTTTTAGTTTTGGTGTTTGATCATTTTTTGAAGTCTGTCAAAATGTGTGTGTTTTATGGTTTATCTTGAATTTTTTGCTTTATCTAATGAAGCTGTTTTTTTCCTTTATCATATCCAGAAAAGTATGTTTTTTTTTTTTTTTTTTTTTTTTTTTTTTTTTTTTTTTTTTTTTTTTTTTTTTTTACAACAGGCATTGCATCTTTTAATTTCTCTGTGGTGAGTTTCTCCAATGCTGACCGAGAATGATTGATTGAAATTTGATATTGGGGCCTGTGGGAGGCCCTGTAAGGTGTTTCCTGATGGCAAAGGATTACCTTTCCTGTCCCCTGTTGATCTAGATTCATTAGTCCCATGCTGGCTTTTGCTGGGGTCTTCTATTTGGTTTATTGCTACTAAGAAGATTGTTTATAGGAATGTCTTGTCTACAATCTCTTTTCAAATGACCTTGCTTACAATGAAAACATCTGACACTTTGATTTTTTCTTAAAATTTTTAGAAATCACTTCTATCAAAGTAGCTTTATAAGTGTGAGATCCAATACCAACTGTATTTCTAATCCATTTATCTATTGGTGCTAATCTTGTCTTTAAAGGCCTAGTCACCCTTTTGCATTCGGAATCAACATTCTTAAAAGCAAAAGATTCAATTAATATTTGTCTAACTTCTGTATCTGATATTATTCTATTTACAGCTGAAGCCAGTCTTTGCAAAAAATCAGTGAAGGCTTCCTTTGTGTCTTGTATAATTTTAGTAAATGACTCAGTCCTCTTTCATGATTCTTCAGTCTTGTCCCAAGCATTCAAAGCTGCTGCATGACATAGGGCCTAGGTGTGATCATGAAATCCAAACTGTCTTTGTAAATCAGCACATTGGCCTTTACTGAAAAACTGGTTTGGGAAAATATCAATACCTCTAGTTCCATTTTGTTGTTCTATGGCCCTAGCTTCTGCTTTCCACCATGTCCTCCACTGTAATTGAGGTCTGGCTTCCAATATTGCTGTAGCTTAATCTTTCTGTTTTGAGGGATAATTTCCTCTGAATTACCCATGAATTTAATATCTGCTTCAAATAGCATGAATGCATACCATGTGAAATGACTACTTCCTTAAATCTCCTCAAATCTAACATTTCTGTAGGATTCCATTTAACTTTGGCATAACCTTGGGGATGCCTATCATCTGCTGGTCATTCTTGTGTAGTAACTGACTGAACTAAGGTTGGCTTTCTAATAACCATGGTCCACCCCTCTTGAGTTTCATCATGCAGTGGTGCAGTTGGTTCTTGTCTAAATTCCTCTGTTAAAGTCAGAGTATTTTTCTTATTGTCATTAGTAGGTCTTTGTAAGTCTTGTATCTTATCAGTAATAGACATTTCTAAAACTTGTATCTTATCAATAGGAAGTTTCTCTTTTTCCTATATAATTTTCATTTATTTTACATACCATCCACAGTTTCCTCTCTCTCTCCTCTCTTCCCTTTCCCTCTCCCCACCTCTTGTCTATCCCCCCATCCACTCCTCCTCCATTCATAAAGAGGCAGCTAGCTCTCCCATGGGAGTCAATAAAGCATGTCCTAACAAGTTGAGGTAGGTCAAGCTCCTCCCTTTGCATGGGGAATAGCTTCCCAAAAGCCATCCAATGCACCAGGGACAGGTCCTGATCCCACTGCTAGGAGTCCCACAAACAGACCAAGCCACATCACTATTATCCACATAGGTCAGTCCCATGCAGGCTCCCTAGCTTTTAGTCCTGTAGCTACAGTTTTTCTCTCTGGGTCTCACCAAGCCCCAACAGTCCCATAGCCCACTTATAAAATAAACATACAGATGCTTATATTATTTAAACTGCTTGGCCATTAGCTCAGGCCTACCATTGTCTAGCTCTTACTCTTATACTCAGCCTATTTCTGTTAATCTATATGTTGCCATGCATTCTGTGGCTTTAACTGCTGCTTTTATATGCTGCTCACTAGACGGCAGGCTGGTGTCTCCTCCTCTCTGCCTTCCTGTTCTCTCAATTCTCCTCTCTGCTAGTCCCGCCTATACTTCTTGCCTGGCTACTGGCCAATCAGCGTTTTGTTTATCAGTTAATCATCCACAGCATGGTCCAGAGTCCGTGAGTTCTCATTAGCTCAGGTCACCTGTCTCTGTGGGTTTCCCTGTCATGATCTTGACCCCCCTTGCTTGTACAATCCCTCCTCCCTCTCATCAACTGGACTCCAGAGCTCAACCCAGTGCTTGGTTGTGGATCTCTGCATCTGCTTCAATCAGATACTGGATAAAGGTTTTCTATTGACAATTAGGGTAGTCACCAATCTGATTACAGGAAAAGACCAGTTAGGTACCTCTCCACTATTGCTAGGAGTCTTAACTAGGGTCATCCTTGTGGATTCCTGGGAGTTTCCCTGACAACAGGTTTCTCCTTAACCTCATAATAGCTCCCTCTATGAAGATATCTCTTTCATCAGTTTCCCCCTCTGTCCTGCCCCCAACTTGACCAACACTATCCTTCATGCTCCCATCCTCCATCCCCTCGCCGTGCCGCCCCCCCCCCATTTACCTAGGAGATATCATCTATTCCCCTTTCCCAGGAAAATCCATGCATTCCTCTTAGGGTCCTCTTTGGTACCTAGCTTCTATAGGGCAGTTGATTGTATCCTTTGCTTTACATTTAATATCCACTTATGAGAGAGTACATACCATGCTTGTCTTTCTGGATCTGGGTTATCTCACTCAAAATGATTTTTTTCTAGTTCTATCCATTTGCCTGCAAATTTTATGATGTCATTGTTTTTTTTTTTAGTGCTCCATTTTGTAAAGGTACCACATTTTCTTTATCCATTCTTCAGTTGAGGAGCATCTATGTTGTTTCCAGGTTTTGGCTATTATGAATAATGCTTCTGTGAATATAGTTGAGCAAGTGTCCTTGTAGAATGTTTGAACATCCTTTGGATATGTGTCAAAGAGTGCTATCACTGGGTCTTAATTGAGTCCCAATTTTCTGTGAAACCACCATACTGATTTCCAAACATTCTCCCCAGGAGTGAAAGAGTGTTTACCTTACATCATATCCTCTCCAATATAGGCTGTCATTAGCAATTTTTATTTTAGCCATTCAGATGGGTGTAAGATGGTATCTCAGAGTTGTTTTGATTTGCATTTCCCTGATGGCTAAGGATATTGAACAGTTTTTTAAGTGTTTTTCTATTAAGAATTCTCAGTTTAAATCTGTATCCCATTTTTTAATTGGATTACTTTGTATTTTGATGTCTAGTTTCTTGAGTTCTTTATGCATTTTGGAGTCAAATGTGGGGTTGGTGAAGGTTTTTCTCCCCTCCCCCCATTTTTTTAGGCTGCTGTTTTGTCTTATTGGCAGTGCCTTACAGAAGCTTTTCAGTTTCAGGAGGTCCTATTTATTAATTGTTGATCTCAGTGTCTGTGCTACTGGTGTTATATTTAGGTAGTGGTCTCCTGTGCCAATGCCTTCAAGGCTACTTCCTACTTTCTCTTCTATCAGGTTCAGCATAACTGGGTTTATGTTGTTTTTTTTTTTATCCACTTGGACTTGAGTTTTGTGCAGGGTGACAGATATGGATCTATATGCATTCTTTTACATGCCTACATCCAGTTATGCCAGCACCATTTGTTGAAGATGCTTTCTTTTTTTCCAGTGTATAATTTTGGCTTCTTTGTCAAAAATCAGGTGTTCATAAGTATGTGGATTTATGCAGGGTCTTTGATTTGATTCCATTGATCCATCTGTCTGTTTTTATGCCAGTACCAAGCTGTTTTTATTATTATGGTGTTATAGTAGAACTTGAAGTCAGGGATGGTGATACCTCCAGAAGTTCCTTTATTGTACAGGACTGTTTTAGTTATCCTGAGATTTTTTTCCCATATGAAGTTGAGTATTGTTCTTTTGAGGTCCATGAAGAATTGTGTTGGGACTTTGATGGGGATTGGATTAAATCTCTAGATTGCTTTTGGTAAGATTGCCATTTTTACTATGTTAATTGTATCTATCTATGAGCATGAGAGATCTTTCCATTTCTTGATATGTTCTTCAGTTTCTTTCTTTAAAGACAAAGTTCTTGTCAAACAGGCTTTTCACTTGTTTGGTTAGAGTTACCCCAAGATATTTTATATTATTTGTGGCTATTGTAAAGGATGCTGTTCTTCTGATTTCTTTCTGATTTTTTTTATTTAATCTTGTATCCTGCCATATTACTGAAGGTGCTTTTCAGCTGTAGGAGTTCCCCAGTAGAATTTTTGGGGTCACTTCTGTATACTATGATATCATCTGCAAATACTGAAAGTTTGACTTCTTTAATAGGATGTCTTTCTAAAGCTTGTATCTTATCAGCCAAGTTTTCATAATCAAACCATGTTTTTAGGGATAAAATATGAATTACCAAACTGATAGTAATTACAATCAGGATTATGTCAATCCCAGCCAAGTGGTTTATTCACTCATCTTTTTTTTCATTTGCGTGCCATCCATAGAAGCACTATACAGAGTCCTAACTCCATGCGCTGTGATATTTCCCATTCTCAACATGGGAAAGAATTTTCTTTTTAATATTATTTAGCTCTCTCCTTAAGAACTTCTATGGCGTCTCACCAAATCTGCTGACTTTTCGGTTTAACCACAGAAACAGCACTATCAGTGGCAAGCTGCAGCCCCTCTCTTGATTTCCAAGCCTGAGCCTGCTCTCCAGAGTTCGGGTGAGCAGCTGTGGCCTACTTTTGTGAACTTTCCATTCGTGTGGTTGTGTCTTCACACTAGATGCCAAATGATGTTTTTCTGTCAGCTTAGCAGCTACACATGACTCTACTGAAATTTTAAGTGCCATCTGCTGCCCCATTGCCCTGCAACAGTGCCCTGCTGGTCACTCAGGTAGCAGCCTGGAGGGATTTCTGGTCTCACAACCCAGGCTCAGCTGCAGCTGCCATATGTAGGTTTAAACTAAGTCTCTATCATTCCATTTACCAATAAAGATTCTGAAGTCAGATGTCGGGGTCGGGGGGGAGAACCTGCTAGATCAGAGAGGCCTATAAGCAACCAGCTTGCCTTCCCTTTTTGCTGGAGATCCAGTAAGAGCCATATCTCTCCACTCATCCCAAACCAAAAAGAAGTGTGAGATTTCCAAGTCCCCACCCTATTTCTTCCTGTGAATCTCTCTATCTGTCTTCTGGCTCCTCCAGATTTTCTATGACTAATTCCACTCAACTAGTTGCTGGCTCCAACCCCTTGATTTTATTTAATTAATGCAAACTCAAACTTCAGGTTCATAGTGTGATTGAATATCCTGCAACACTTAACTGTCTGTCCATTGATGGGCACTTGGATTGATTTCATGTGTTGCCTATTATGAATAATGACTAAGTGATGAACATGGATAAATCTACTTATTAATAAATTAATTTTATTTCTTTCTTTTGACTAACTTCTCAGTGGTACAATTAACTATATTTTATCATCATTTTGTTTTCAACATTTTGAGTTATGCCCATGGAGTGTTCAGTAATGTATGTACCAATTTACCATTTCACCAAGGGCTCTCTGTTTTCTATATCCTTGTAATCTTTACTTTTTTTTTTGCAGGGGGAAAGAGCAATAGACATTCTAATAAGAGTGGTGTGATGTCTTATTATAATCCTAAGCTCTCAGTCCATTTCTGTGGACCTAGGCTCCTATCTCCATTCTGTAGACTTAGAATCATGGTCAACCTATCAATCATGTGAGATGGTGAGTCTCAAATCTCCAGATGGGCTGACTGGTGAAGGGGTTTTCTTGTCGAAGTTGATTGTTAAAAATGAAATAAAGGCACTGGAGAGATAGTTCAGGGGTTAAGGGCACCTGCCACTGCTCTTCCTGGACTCAATTCCCAGCACCCATATGGCAGCTCACAAGTATCTATAACTCCAGTTCCAAGGGATTTGTTCTCTTCTTCTGACTGCCTTAGACACCAAGCAAGCATGTGGTATACATATATATATATATACACACAGATGCAGGCAAAACAATCATATGCATAAAATAAAATAAATTATTTTTTAAAAACAATGAAATAAATTCCCATTTTTTTCTGGTGGTGAGACTGCAAAGCATGGCCACAAAACCAAGAACAATTAGCATAACATGACACCATGAACAGGAAAAAATATGGCAGGAGGAGCTGACTTTGAGGGAAAGGAGAGTCACAGCCCTCCAGAAAAGAGTCAAAAGCAATCATCAGATAGTGGGATTAGGGGAATACAGCTATCTCATGAAATCAGGTAAGTAATATACAAACAAAATTAAAATTTTAACTAAGAGAAGCCACAGCAAAGAATCAAACAGGAATTCAGGCCCCAAAGGACACATGACTAACCTGAAAAAATCCCTGGAGAGCTTCAACAACAGACCATGTAAAGATGAATCAGGGAGCTTAGTGGGGGTCACTGAGATCACCTGTTAGAGGGAGAAAAAGAAGGAGAAAAAGACCAAAACGGTGAGAACTCTGGGACACCAGGAAAGTTCACCTCTCACCTACTGCCTGGGGCAACTGTAACTATAAACAGTTATCTCATTATTTGGGGTAAATTTTCCTGGGGAAAAACCTTCTTGCACAAGATGAACTCTGGGTTAGAGGCTGTGAGAGTCTCCACGGAAGCACTAGCCAGGTGAGTGATGGCAAATCCTAGAGAATATACATTGCAAGAGCAATGACAGATTGCTTTCTCCATTTACTGCCAGGTTGCTGAATTCTTTCCTCCATTACATGCCTTTTTCCTTCCTTTCGTCCTTCCGTCTTCTACTATCTATCTGTTGGTCTGTCTGTCTATCTATCTATCTGTCTGTCTGTCTATCTGCTATTTTTAGACAAGGTTTCACTATGGAATCTAGGCTGTCATTGAACTTGTGGTGCTCCTGCTTTAGCCTTCTGCTCTTTGTTGGATATTTTGAAGCTGCTTTAGAAATGAAGGAAAGGGGACATGAATAATTACATTGAAGATCGCATTTATCTTTTGCTCCTAAGAAGAAACATTTTCAAGACAATTTTTATTAATTCATTCAGAATTTTATACAAGACATTTTAACATTTTCATGTTTCCTCACCCAGCTCTTCCTATAACTACCTCCACCTTCCTATACCCTTCACATCCAACTTGGAGATTTCTTCTTTCTTTGGTTTCTTTTCCCATTGGGTTTAGTTTGTGCTGCCTGGCTAGTCTTGTGAGTATGATCAGCCCTGAAGTCTGGTTGACTTACCCAAGGGTTGGGTGGTGGCATCATTAAAGGAAATTGACTCTCCTTATTCCAGATGCTGTCTGATACCAATAGCTCCTCAGTGAGTGGTGGGATTTCATGCCCACTTTTCCCTTTCTAGGCTGGGATTCAGTCTGACTACCCCTTGAGCAGATCTTATGGATGCGGTCATGATTGCTTTGAGTTGATAGGTGCATTTGCCCTGCCTGTATAAAAAACAGTTTTCTTGATGTTATCCTCCTTTTCTGGAAAGAAATCTTCATTCTATTTTGTGTGAAGTTCCCCAAGCCTTGAGTATGGGGCATGATATAGAGGCCACATTTAGGACTGAGCACTCCTTAATCTCCTATTTTCTGCCCTTTGGCCAGGTAAGGGTCTCTGTGCTATTGACCTCTACTTCAAGAAGCTTCTCTAATGGGGCTTGAGAGATGCTCTGATTTATGGGTGTACCAATCAACACTTCCATTTTAGTAAGCCCACATGATTGCTGCACAGCTTTCTTTCTTTCTTTCTTTCTTTCTTTCTTTCTTTCTTTCTTTCTTTCTTTCTTTCTTTCTTTCTTTCTTTCTTTCTTTCTTTCTTTGTTGGTTTTAAGAGTTTTGAAAATGTTTCTGATCAAATTTTCCATTGTCCTTTTCTTGCTTAGGTAAAAAGGCAGATATTTTGTAGGTGCTTCCTCCATTATTTCCACTGACTCATTCATAATATTTGTTAAATAAGAAGTATAGTAGTACTCTGTGAATAAACATCATACTTTGGGTAGATGTAGTGCAACTTGTGGGAACAAATGTGCACATTCTCACTGGGTAAACTTCTGATTCATCAGGCTGTGGGCAGATTAGTGCATATATCAGAGTGGTACTAGAGAGTTTACTTTCTGTTAATTAATTTTGTATTGTGTGTGCATGTTCATAAGCATGCAGGTGCACATGTGTGTGCTTGTGTGAAGATGTCAACCACATGTGTTGTTTCATAGGCACTGTCCACCTTTCCTTTGAGACATGATCTCTCACTGGCCTGGAGCTCTCCAGGTAAGCTAGATGGCCAACTAGTGATCCCCAGGGAACATGCTTGTCTCTCTTCCCTAGTGCAAAAATGACAAAAACACGATACAGCTTTTTTATTGGATTCTAAAGCTCAAACTCAGGTCCTCATGGTTGTGTTCCAAGCAATTTACTGAGGGAGCCATCTTCCCAGCCTCATTTATTGATTGTTGAGTGATAAAATAGACGTATATTATTCTACTCAGTGTGGACTAAAATGCTTTGCTACAACCTACTTGCTAGATAGAAGTACTTCCTGACTTGACTGGCCATCCTTAAGCTTGCAATCAGTATCCTAAAGCTTTTCAAGGTGTAGAAATAATTTGGACTGCATATGTTACAGTAGGAAAGCCGTTTTGTGATAGGTCATGCATTCAAATCATAGTGACCCAAACTGGGAAGTTGTGTGCACCACACAGTCACAGTAGAATGCTTTCTGTTTCCAAGTCAGCCTTTTCTATCATTCTCTGTTCAGGATGTTTCTTTCTATTCTGTTTCACAGCCTTGAACATTTCTGGTGGATACCTGGGGTAAACTCCAGCCTCCGCATTTTTATGTTGCGTGCCATTGTTTGTCTTCTTTTATTGTAGCAGGAACCACATACTGCATCTCTTTTCTGGTTCAGTAGTGAACAGGTCATGGTCAGAAGCTTTCTACAGCTGGGAGGAACATGATTGCAGCTCTGGTTCATCTGAACTATATCAAGAGAACAATGGGAAATATGTTACCAGATGCTATCAACTTCTATCCCATCTGTCCATTGTCAATTAAAGCTGCAGTTCCATCCACCACTTTTAAGAGCAATAATGTTAAGATATATTTTCCATATTATGAAATTGAGTTGTGTTTATGCATAATCCAATGGCCATCAGGGATTTTACTAAATGTAACTATCTTCCTGATTCAAGTGTTGATCATTTTAATCCCTCCAAGTGAACTCCTCATGCCCATTTTTAGTTATATTCTATTTCCATGCTCACCTTAGACAAGCATCAACACATTTTATGTTTTATAAGTATTCCCTTATTAAATATCTATGTACACAGGACTATACCACATGTTCTGCTCTACTTCTAGTTTCTTTCATCTGAACAATGGCATGTGTCTACCCCAACATAACGTATAATAACAGTTTATGCGTATATATGGCTGAACAGCATATATATCCCATCATGCTGATGTCTTAGACATTTGTTTGCATATCATTGCACAGAGAGTAGTTGTTCAATAAAGCCATTGAATAGACTACTTTTCCCCAATGAATTGCTTTGCACCTTTGTAACATGCCACTTGATTGTGTCCGTGAGTGTTGTGCGTGTTTATATATCCATACCTATCACTCTGTCTAGTCAGTCTTGCGTCAGTGATCTGTGCTTCTCTCTCCTATGCTGAACTCACCCCGATGATTGTAACTCAGTTTTGAAACTGGAAGTGAAAGGGGCCCATCTTTATTTTTTCCAGAATCCATGTAGTTATTCTAGCTTGGCCTTCCCATATGAAGTTCAGTGGTTGTTGAAATGGCTGCTAGAAAAAAAAAAACCTATTTGAATTTTGATAGAATTGCATCCAGGTTCTATTTAATCTCTAGATCAGTGGGGAGTGAGTGACAGTCTGTGAGCATGAAGGGCCTCTCCATTTGTTTCTGTCTTTGCTTTCTTGCTGTAACACTTTATAACTTTCTGGGTACAAATATTGTACTTCTCAAATTTATTCCTTTGATTTTGTTTGATGCTATTGTAAATAGGACCATGTTCTAAATTTCACATTCAGATGGATTACTGTTCATATGTGGAGTTCAATAGAACTCATTTATTTTGATGACTACCAGAGAAATTTATGTTCTAACAAGGCACTGGCTGATTTAAAGTAGTGCCATAAATTCTGAAGGAGAATATAAACCTCTCATGAATAAAACCATATCTTATTTATCAGAGTACAACCTGAAATCCTTCAGCTATGTTTTGCACACAATGGGATCTTATCTTATTGCTACTGAATAAACATATGTATTTTGGAGCATTATCTTTTTAGTTTAAAATAATTATTTCACATTTGTCAGTTGCCTTGATTCTCTCTTGATTTACATATTTGATATGAGTCAAAAATTCAACATAGATTCTTATCACATTGGAAATTCTCATTTTAATGCCATGCATGATGTTACATGCCTATAGTTCCAACACTCTGGATGCTGAGGTAGGAGGATGGTTGTGTGTTCAAGTACAGCTTCACTTCCAGTGAGTGCCAGGCCATCTAGATCTACATTATCTGTAGATATACTCTGTATCTAATTATTTATTACTATTATTTTTATTATTTATTATTATATAGCAGTAATAAAAACAAAAGGAAGTACAGAGTTGTATTGTTGATAAGAATAAAAGTTTATGCAATGATATTATATATTAGCATTGTGTCTTTTATTATAAATATCTATAGTTCAGTAACACATAATTTTTACTTGATGGATGATAATTTTCAATCAGGAGTATATTTGTTTCTTCAAAAATGTTTCAGACTCTGTCTTCTGGGTTATGCACTTGTAAGCATTTCCAGGAGAATACTGATGCTACAACATACCTGTGTAATTGGTCCTGAGCACAACTGCTGCCTCCACTTCTCCACGCTACACAGTTCGGGAAGGTTTATTAAATTTCAAAGCAGAGTAAGCATCTGACTGTCATGACGGGAAGACTTGTCCCAGCGCTGCCTTCACAGATAAGAGGCGTTTGCCTTATAAAGTGCATTTGTAGAATGCATGAGTTGACTTCTGCAGATGGAACAGTAGATATGATGATAGACCAATCACTGACAGACTGCCAAACTTGAATGAGAAGACCATGTGTCAGTTCCATGTTTTGTCTGATTATCTGCTTGTCCCAGGTTTTATTTTCTTTAATGAGGTAATACGTTACTAATATTTCTTCTAAAATAGACTTGGGAGGGTTATTATATCCTTCTGGCACTTTCAGCTTCTTCATGGCATTCTGTAGATATTTGGGCAATGAAAGGAATCTTCATTAGTATATGCTACAGTAGAGCCTGGAAGATAAGCATCAAGAACCTGGTCCATTTTGGCTATAAATTATCTCATTCCATCACTCGAGGGCATCTTGGGATATCCTTGTTGATGAAAAAAAGAATACCTAAGGATGTGAAATGGATACAGCTTATTATGAATGGGAGTAGTTTATCAAACTATGGACTAGTTATGCTGTAATCCATTCCATAAGCTGTGAAGCTCATGAAGTCACCATCACTCACTGGATTTAGGTGGAAAATGGAATTTTACCCTACGTATATGCGAAGACTGTACAGAGCATAGAGGCTGGGTACCATTATATACAAGGTTTCTAGAATGGTGTAGTTGTTCTTCCAACAGGAATATTGTCATTTATGGTAAGTTACAAATAGAAATTTATTTATATATTTTGGCTTTTGGCAGCACTTGTCATTTTTTTTATAACAAAAAAAACCCCTACAAATTGTACTAACATGACCAAAGTAGTGAATTTCTATTTCTCAAGAATAACTCTTATAAACTATTCATGGAATTCGCCATTCCGTGATTGATGATTCATGCATAAAGTGATGTAACTGTATAAACAACCAAAGGTATAAAAATGAAGAAATAATAGCATAAATATAAAAATTAATAGTTCTGTTAAGAAGATTGTACCCACAGTGCCCAATTTCACAGAGCATGCAGAACATGTCTTTATATATTCACTTCATATACAAATATATTTTATTTGTGTGAAGTAACTGCTATTCTAGATTACCTTTACTCTTTTTGATGTAGTTTTCTTGCATACCTTTGCAGCAATAGTTATTATTGTCAGCTGTATTTGCTGAGCCTTACAGTCATTAAATGACACCAGTATTTTTACATCCTGCTATCAGATGGTTGAAATAGAAAATGACTTGTTTGTTCTATAACGGTTTGATGTTATCACACTATTCATCGAGGTTAAAGAAGGTTTAGCGAGTCCATTCCATAGCAGAAACTACTGACATTTCTACGAATGCTATTGTACACCCAGTAAGAACATTGATATTATCATTAGAATGCTGACATTGTCGTTTGTTTTCCGTGATAATATACATACATATTTTGAGGGACATGGGCTCCTAATAAAAACATTGTTCTCACTAAAATAAAAATGAATACTCTGAAATTGATTTTGGAACAATTTTCTATTAAAAAGGACCTGAATTCTGATGCAGAAGCTATAGTTATAAAAATTTACCAATATTTTGCTATATACACAGGCAGGGATCTACAAAATTTAGTGACATAGCTAAATTTGAAGTTTAAACAACACTACAACCTGATAGCTTATATTTGCCTTTTTTTTCTATTTTTCTATATTCTAGTCATTCCTCTTCCTTCTCCTCCTCCTCCTCTTTTTCCATTTTGAGACAAGTACATCCTGGACTAATCTAGGACCTGCCATGTATCACAGGCTGGACATGGACTCTTAAATCTTCATTCTTTAGTCTTCTATGTGCTGAGATTATAGAGATGCACCACCATAGCCAGCCCATAGTTTTTCTTTGTGCTACTTGTCATTAGGATTTTAGTAATGCCCAAGATCTTCTTTTAACATTTCCTTTTCTGTTTTTCCCTTTTATTGAAAATAGATTTTTTTCTCATACAATATGTCTTGATTATGTTTTCTCCTCTCTCTACTCTGCCCAGTTCCTCCCTACTTGCCCTCCCCCTGGATCCACTCCCTTTCTGTCTGTCATTAGAAAAGAACAGGTTTCTAAGAAATAACAACCAAACATGACAGAATAAAATACAATAAGATTAAGCAAAAACTATCATATTGAAGCTGGTAACAGCAACCAAACAGGGGGAAAAGAGTCCCAAGAGCATATTCTGTCTAATCAAAAAGGAAGGTCTTCATTTTAACATAGTAAAATTACATATAACAAAACAGTTATCAAGAAAGAATTACAGTTACAATATCTAGTCTATCTGTATTTTGCAAAATTAAAGAAAATATTCTATCATCTATCCTATCTTTGTGAGTCAAAAGTTTTATACCTAATTTATTTTTTATCATAACCAAGGAAAACTATAATTATAACTACCTAATCTTCAACTCCATCAAAGACTCCAGAAGAATAAAATATTACCCGAGTAAACAGGAAGTGCATTGCAAACAACTTCCAAAATTCTAGAAATGACAGAGACATCTGGCTGCCTGGACAGTCACCCAAAGTTCTTTTGTAATGTTTGGGGCATCTATCTTCAGCCTACAGGCCTAGAGTATCTGGCATACTTTTTGGTGAAGCAGGAAATTTGAAGGACTGTTCTGCCTATTGGCAAAGTTCATCAGTCACTTTTCTCTGTGTCTTGTAGACTGTCTGGCAGTTTCTTCTGTGAAGAAGGAACCTGAAGGACCATCTTGTTTTGGCAAAGTTCAGTGGTTATATTCCTATGTGTCCTGCATGTCTAGATTATACAACACATTGTCAAGGAGTCCAGGCAAGAGCAGCTTCTTGCCCAAATGGCTCGCCTTTTTCACATTGTAAGCAAACTCCATAACAAGTTTCTTCGATGCCCATCATCCTCTTTGAAGTAATTGGTGCTGCCAGGAGCAAATGTTTCTCACTGTTGAGAAAAATCTAAGTTCTTAAAACATTTTAAATGTTATATTCTGTAGGTCTTTGAAGAATTTAAAGATTATCTATGTAATTGAAATATATCTTTGTATACCTAAAAAACAACTAACATGATTATAAGTTTGATTATCATAGATGGCTATTAGTTTGTATTTCTTAATGATATATTACAATTTTAAATGAATTGCATAAACATAATACCTTAAACAAGAGTAGAAATTTTTATATAGTATAACAAAATTGACCTTAAATTTGTATTAATAAACCAAAATCCACACCAATGTAAAGTATTTTGGGTTTAACAGTTGTTTTTTGGGGGGATTAAAGTAGATTTAATAATCTACCGTTTTTTCATCATTTCTATATCATATCCCCCTTTAAATAAAAACAAACACTAATAAACAATAGTCTGGGAATTTGGGCATAGCTTTCTATACTACTTCCTGCTGACTTGGGGCACTGGCAATCTTATGGGGATCCTGAGAACATTTAGGATTATGGTCAAGCCCTGACTGGAGTACTCTGTGAGGCTACCTTGTCTCAGTCTGTTGCCTTGAAGCTTTTCTGGATGTTGGATAATCTGGGCCATTGTTCCCATCAGAGACCTTTCAAGGGATCTTGCTTGATCAAACCATATTAACCTGGAACCAATCCACAGGTTCTCATCTTCAGTAGAAACAAAAGCAGAACCTCTTTTCCAAAGCAACATATTCTTAGACCTAAAGGTTGAAGTCAATATATCTTTAAAATATATATGTTGTTTTAGCTTAGCAGCCCTCACAATCAGATGTCTGTCTGTAGTTAGCTTATTAACAGTCAAAAATTTCAAAGAAAACATAATAATATACATAATCCAGCCTCTTTGTGTATTTTTCATTTTTATGTGGCTTATTTTATTTTATATTAGTTTTATTGTCTCTTTAAAGTTTTTATTTTAATTATGTGTTTCAAGCCTATATATATTTTAAAAATATATTGTGATGTGTTTAGAGGCCTTTCTGTCTGATTCCGTTTTAAATATGTTTCTAAAACCTTTATTTTTATGTGAACAAAAACCTTGACCCACCCCCAGCATGGTGGCTGCTAGAGCTTGTAGTGATAGCTTAAGCCTGAAGGCAGCAGCTAGGAGAATCCTTTCTTTATAGCTGCCCATGTAAGAGGCTGCAGGTACATGCCATGCAGCACATGGCTGTGCTCTCAAGCCTGCAGGCAGTGGCTAGGAGGAGCCTCTTTGTATTGCGACAGTGAGAGACCATGGGAGTCCGCCATGTTCTGCTCTTCTGTACCGCAGCCCACAGTGAGAGACATGAACTAGGAAGCTGCTCTTGGCTTCATTTTAGAACTTTTTTTTCAAGCTCTCAGGTTTTATGTGGAAATTCTTACCCCATGTTGGGCGCCAAATGTAAGTGGAAGCTTTTTTTTGTGTGTGTGTGTGTCCCACCCTGCCCTGCAGCAGCTTATAAAATAATCACTCAGAGGCTTAATATTAATTACAAACTGTTTGCTCTATGGTTCAGACTTATTGCTAGCTAGCTATTACATCTTAAATTGACCCATTTCTACTAATCTATGTATCACCATGTGTCTTTGGCTTTACCTGTGTTCTATTACATCTTGCTCCCCTGGTGGTTCTCAGCATCTCCCCTGACTCTGCCTTTTTTCTCCCTGTATCTTTGCTTAGATTCCCCACCAGGCTATAACCTGTTTTGCCATAGGGCAAAGCAGCTTCTTTATTAAACAATGGTAACAACACATATTAACAGCATTTAGAAAGACCATCCCACAGCATATATCGTGTGCCATTATATGTTGAAAGTATGTGATCTGCTTTTTGTTTTTGATTTTTCAAGGGGATTACAGTTAAGAGATTGTCATGCATCTCAGAAGTGACTTTGGACTTTTAACTAAGTTTGAGACTGTTACAGACTGTGGGAACTTCTGAATTTGGATTGAATGTTCTTTTTTTTTTTTGTATTATGATATGGCTATAAGCCTTTGGGGGTCATGGAATGGAACGTGGTGGTTTGAAAGAAAATGGCCCCCAAAGATAATGGCACTATTAGGAGGTATGGTCTTGTTGAAGGAAGTATGTAACTGTGGGCGTGGGCTCTGAGGTTTCTTTTCTCATGCTTTCTTCAGTGTGATGGTCAGTTGACTTCCTGCTGCCTTCTGATCAAGATGTACCACCCTTAGCCCCAGCACCACGTCTGCCTGGACGCCGCCATGCTCCCCATCCTGCTCATAATAAACCGAGCCTCTGGAACTGTAAGCAAGCCCCCCAATTAAATGTTTTCATTTATAAGAATTGCTATGGCCACAGTGTTTCTTCACAGCAATAAAAACCCTAACTAAGACAGGGATCTTCAGTGCCTGAGATTCTCTCTTCCACCATTTCTGTTCTGTTGGTGAAGCTTGCCTTTGTAGTTCTTGTTTGAATTCCTAAATTTTTCATTTAGAATTCCTTCAGTTTGTGTTTTCTTTACTACTCTTGTCTAATTTTGTGATCTGTTCAGAGGCCTTTCTGCTGGATGGCCTACTAGTCATTGGTCTATTGCTATGAAGAGACACCATGACCACAGCACTCTTATAAAAGAAAACATTTAATTGGGGCTTTCTTACAGTATCATATGTTTAGTTCATTAGCAGCATGGTGACATGGTGACATGCAGGCAGACATGGTGCTGGAGGGGAGCAGGAAGTTATACATTTGGATCTCCAGGCAATAGGAAGAGAGAGAGCCACTGGGGTTGCTTGGGCTTTTGAAACCTCAAAGCTAATAAGGTCACACATGCTAATAGTGCCACTCTTCGGTGACCAAGCTTTTAAATCTGTGAGTCTATGGAGGCCATTCAAACCATCATCGCTTCTATTTCCACTTTTAAAATTGAACATTTCCCCCCATTTCCTTCAACCTTTTGTGCTTTCTTTGCTTTCTTCAAGGGAATTGTTCATTTTTCCAATGGTTTGTGTGTTCATGGATTTCTTTAAGGGATTTATTCATTTCACTTTTTAGGACCTCCATTATCTTCATTTAGTTGGTTTTAAATATTTTTCTTGTGCTTCAGATATGCTGGACTATTCAGGGCCTGCTGTGGTATCATAACTAGGTTCTAGTGGAGACATATTGCCCTGGCTGTTATTGACTGTGTTTTATGGTGTCTAAACATCTGGATTTGGGATGATTATTGGTCTAGGTACTGACTTCTGAATTTGTCTTTGTTGGACAGGTGCTTTGTTCCTTGATTACTGTTTCCTCTCTGGATTTTCAGAGAGTATAATGGCTGTATGGCACCTCCTTCTCATCTGATGTGTTCACAGGGAATGTCTTCTGGTATTGGAGGCTAGGATAAAGGCATGAGTTGAGGGAGGGAAGGTTGGAGATCTTTGCAATCCCTTGGAGATGCAGTCAGAGAGAGAAGGGAGACCACAGCAAGTTTCTGCTACAGAGCTGGAAATGAGACTTGGGGGATTGGATCTCAGGAGTAGTAGGAGAGGTGTGGGTCCAACCTTCAGCCTGCTTGTTGACTTGGGCTGCTCAAATCTTACGAGAACTTCTTTGGCAATCAACTTGCTTAATTGGAATGATTACAAATTTCAGTGAACCAAGTCCTCAATTTTAATTTCCTTCTTTTTCAAAATAATCTGAAAAATTTAATCAATTTAGTAATGAGCATAGTTCTGAACATGTTAGCACATTTCAAACTTTTAGCTAATTGTAGGGAGTGTAAACTCTTCTGACATTATGACATTGTCACTTTTTCCAGTGACAGAATATAACACATTGATTTATAATCTCAAATGAAGTGTATGATTTAAATTCAAATTTCTGTAAGTGCATATTGAAGTTCCTTGACTTGTGAGAAAAATCTTTTGATGGTGCTTCTATTTTTAATTAGATAAATTTATATCCTGTGCCAGAACAGACTAAAACTGAGAGCTATGATTTTACAGCCTCCAACATTGGCAAAGCATTAAAAAAAATCATAAAGGGAAATGACTTATTTGATTAGGTTTTTCTTGTAAATTTTTTTTAAAGGAAAGTGATTTGAAAAGTACTTCTTGAGCTTAAAAGACTACCTGTGAAAATATTTGTGTTGAAGTGTTCACATGTTTCAGTAAGGGGATTGGCATTGATAAAATGCTCTATTAGACATAAATTATAATGACTTTCTCAAGCTTCTCAGCATCAATAGATTTTTTTTTTAAAACTTATGGATTTCAGAGAAACATTCAGTCTAGATGTCAGTAATTTCAAGACACTGAAGATAAGAGCAACTTCATGAAAACAACTGTAAAATAAAGATTTATAAATAAAAATAAAAAAATATATATAGATATAATAAGATTTATAAAATATGATTACACAGACAAATTCTTTAGAAAAATACCAAGATGTGGAATTAGAGACAAATAGCATTTAAGAAATGATGACCAGGAGGATAACATTCACTTTGTATTTGATAATTTTATATAGGAAATATGAAACTTTAAAATTTTGTTTAATGAATGTGCCTGTGTGATTTTAGTTTTTAAGAAAATTTTATTTCCAAAAATAGTATTAGGTAGTGTTATTTGAAGAGATAATTAAGATATTAATTAGTCTAGTAATATAAAGCAACTAACTTGTTGGCCACCAATATTTTTTAAAAAGTGTGTTTTAAATTATATTAATGACTTGATTTACTCAAAGGACTTTATCTTTTGGTGATTGCCTGTATGATATGCATAGAAAAGACAGGTAAAGAAAGTCCTTTGTCTTGAGACCTATCTTTGGCCAACTAAGTACTAAGTGTTCCCAGTTCTATACCCAATCTGACTTTTTTAATTTTTATTTTTTTACTTCAATTTCTTTCCTGTTCTGTCCACACCGTTGACTTTTGGGTGTTAGTAGTTTAATCACAGTTACATTTTATAATTAATAGCTAGGTCACAGTAATATGGCTGCTTATTTTGACCTTGGGAGCCTTCCTTGACAAGCATTTTCTCAGAAGTCCATTGGCTTGGCTTTCCTCAAGAAGACTGGGTTCCAGGTCTGCTGACTTCCATATTGGCTAGTGGTTTTCTTTCTTTTCTAAAAATTACATTTAAAGTACGTGTGTGTGTGTGTGTGTGTGTGTGTGTGTGTGTGTGTGTGTGTTTGTGTGTGAGTGTGTGTGTGTGAGTGTGTGTGTGTTTGTATGTGTGTGTGTGTATGTGTGTGTGTGTCTGTGTCTGTGTGTGTGTGAGTGTGTGTGTGTTTGTATGTGTGTGTGTATGTGTGTGTGTGTTTGTGTGTGAGTGTGTGTGTGTGTATGTGTGTGTGTTTGTGTGTGAGTGTGTGTGTGTGTGTGTGTGTGTGTGTGTGTGTTGGCATACGTGCCTTAGAGTATGAGTGGAGGTCAGTGGACAACTTACAAGAGTCACTTCTTCCCTTCCACCACGTGGGCCTGAAGAACTGAACTCCCACCATCACACCCGGCCGCAAGCACTTTTGTGTGCTGTGTCGTTTTGCTGGCCCCGTGGCTAGATTTCATCATTATCACTTTGCAACTTATTCACTGTGCTATTTGTCTCCAATAGACACTTTTAGATACTTGGTCACTTTTTTCTTAGTGGTAAGATGAACTTAGTTGCAGTCCATTCTTAATGTAAAGGAGACAGTCAGATCAATACCTGTTTACATTTTATCTTTTAAAAATATTCTAGTTCTGCCGGGCGGTGGTGGCACACGCCTTTAATCCCAGCACTCGGGAGGCAGAGCCAGGTGGATCTCTGTGAGTTCGAGGCCAGCCTGGACTACCAAGTGAGTTCCAGGAAAGGCACAAAGCTACACAGAGAAGCCCTGTCTCGAAAAACCAAAAAAAAAAAAAAAAAAAAAAAAAAATATTCTAGTTCTGACTTGTCCCTAGCTATCCTCCTGCCTCAGCCTCTGGAGTGCATGGATTACAGCTATGCCTCACCATACCTAACTACAATTCTTAAGCATGAAACTTCTATCTTTAGTTATTTTTCCTGATCATCTTAATTATAAGTAAAACATCTTTTGGTAGGCAATTACACATTGAATTTGTCAAGGTCACAGTTGTGTCATGCAATTTAATTAACATGAGTTTGCTATCCTTCTGAACATCAGGGAGACTTCTATCTGCTAGGATCTTCCACTGAAACATTACAGCAAAAATTATGATGATATTTATCTATGAAAACTATTTTGTTTTTGTTTATCCCACAATTACTAAACTAGGCTGTACATATCATTCTTCTCATCTTGGAAAACTTCAGCTTCTGGTTTTAGGAAAAGAGAGAACTAACTATAATGGTAACAAACAGAACTAAAACCTGAGTTATATTTCTAGGACTAGTAATGCTTGTGAATGTAACAAGAATGCCTCATGTGCACGATCATCGCTTTTCTGAAGCAAACAAAATGTACAGTCCTCCTGATGGCACCAAACCACAGGAAATAACACGTTTTCATTCAATAGATTTATCAGGACAAGAGTTTTTTTTTTTATTACTTGGATTAACTAAACTTTTATAACAAAATGCCTAAGTATGCTGGTTGGACTTACCCAATATTACAAGCTATATGCTTGTGGTTTGGTAAGCTTATCTTATCATACCTTCCCTTGCTTACAGGGCCTTGGAAAAAGAAGGAAAAGCCACAGGAAAGGCTATATTCTGTGCTGAGTTTGATATTTAAGTATTGGTAATATCTATGAATCAATTTTTTTGCTATCTGTGTATTCACATATACATGTCCCCATGAAGGTTGGAGCTACTGGTGTCTGCTGATTGGAACAGAAGTTTCTCCCATACACTTTTCTAGAAATATCCTTACAGTGCTACTAATAACAAGCAAATCATTGTAAGCCATGTGTGCTATACCAACTGACCAAAACCAGATTAACTTGCCATTTACAGTGGTACTAGGTGATAGAACTGTTCGGGGCATCTCTTTTTACAAAGAAAACATTTGTGTGCTTGCTAACATCTCAAATTGGCTTTTATTCCTTATGCGTGATGCAGGAACATGAAAGTTAAAGGCACAACATGAGAAAAATCTTATTGGCTGGTGTGCTTATTTTCATGTGTCCAGACATAAACTGCTAGAAAATGCTTTATATACACTTGTTATATACAACTTGAAGGTGTTGTCAGATCTATGTTAATATGGCTATTAGAACTTTCAAGTACTCATCACGACATTACTTCAGAGATCAGACCATTTTTCACTGAACTAAAACTCAAGTGACTTCAATTAGCACAAGAGAGTTAGTGAGCATGATCCTCAACACAGGGCAGGGCATTAGCCCTGAACACTGATGATCTGCCTATCATTTTTGTGATCACCTTGTCATTCAGGTAAATAGGCACGAAGAAGACAGACTGGAGAAGAACTTGTTCACTCAATAATTATGAGAGCTCATAAAGACTTTAGGACTTTTGTGAAGACTAACTGTTAATATGAATAAATGCTCAGTTAGAGCCAGAAATCTGTTGGGAATTAAGTAAACACCTCCTCTTCTATATCAATAACATTCATCCTGGCTGCTTTCATAGGCTCAAAGCATGTGCTCCATCTTGCAAGTTAGTGAGTGCAGAAGAAACCGTTTAGGTAAAAGTAAACCCAACAGAGAAACAAGATCTTCAGCAATGCACTTGTTTCAGGCCTCTAGACGTGAAAGGGAGGACCGAGAGCTGAATGTCACCCCTGACATCAGACAACTGAAGCTGACAAATGGCCTAGAACTTGGGCTGTCCTCAGTTCTCTGGACTCCCTCCTACACCAGAGTGAAGGCTCTCCTGATGAACAATGTGACTTTCTTTTCCTCTGACTAAAATTTTACATTTTATTAAAAAAAATACTAGCATGTCAGAACTGTTTTTCTGTGTATGAGTCTTGACTCTTCCACAGACCCACATAACCACCAGTACAGGCAGAGCACAGAATTCCAACACGTAGACTCTCCTCCTGCCCCCACCCTCTTTCGGTTTTTTTGAGACAGGGTTTCTAGAGTCAGTCCTGGAAATTGCTTTGTAGAGCAGACTGGCCTCAAACTCACAGAGATCCATCTGCCTCTGCCTCCCCAGTGCTGGAATTAAAGGCGTGCGCCACATGTCTGGCTTTCCTCCTGCCCTTTTGTGGTCAAATACATCTCTGGTTTCTAAACTTCAGTGACCACTGTCCTACTCCCTATTTCTACATTTTACACTGTTTTCTGATGTCATATTCATGGAATGACGTGCCCTGTAGCCTTTGAAGGCAGTGCCTTTCACTCATCGTGGCTTTGAGACTCACCCATGACGTTGCATGTACCATAATGTTGTAGCTTTTCCTCCTGTTTGCTGAAGTTACAGTGACCCACTAGTTGTTAAATAACCACATGTTCCCATATACATGGGGCCTATAGAAAGCCTGTTGTCTTTTACTTGGTTTTTGGAAGTTATCGATAAAGCTGCCTCCGGCATTCATGTGAACGTGTTTACGTGACGTAGCTTTTTATTTCTTTCGTGAAATAAGAGCGAAAGCACCAAGCATGGGGCCTATAGAAAGCCTGTTGTCTTTTACTTGGTTTTTGGAAGTTATCGATAAAGCTGCCTCCGGCATTCATGTGAACGAGTTTACGTGACGTAGCTTTTTATTTCTTTCGTGAAATAAGAGCGAAAGCACCAAGCATGAACATCCCTGGTGCTCTCCACCCTTGTGAGCACTTGGTGTTGCTTTGTTTGTTCTAGGGTTTTGGTCAGTGCTGAGTCTGCAGTGGTGTATCAGGTCTTCCGTTTGCGTTTCTCCACAGACCAGCCATGCTGAGCAAATTATTACCTGCTTGTTTGTCGTCTACACATCTTCTCCAGAGAAGTGCTGATTTAAATCTCTCGTCCAATGTCTACAGCACTGGCTTGTTGCTGATAGAGTTCAGACAGACTTCTAGAAAAGATAAATTTTAGACACAAGTCCTTTGTGGGACCTGTGCTATGAAAAGTTATTTACAGGCAACATGTGTGCATTGGAGTCTCCCGAGGGGACTTATTTGTAAGGCTTAGCTGGTGGAAGCTCATGATTTCCTTCTTTTTACAAAGGAAAATCTTTAACCTGTCCCGCCAAATCAACAAAATGTCTTCCTTGGTCTCTGGTCTCTTCATTGTCCAGTTAATAGATTAACAACAACATCAATAAATCTGGTCACCACTTTAATTTTTGAACAGCAAGTCCTGACTGGCTCCTTCCAGCCAGTCTGCCACACTACTCAACCTCACAGTGTTTCAGTTGACATCTTTGTAAAAACAGAGCTGTGCTTTAGAATTTTTCATGAGGGTTAATTAAGTTAACGTGTGTAAAGTGCTCAGTTACAGCAGGGTACTTGTTGAAAATTCAATAAATAGCCCTCCTTCCTGTATCAATAACATTTGTTTTGGCTGCTGTCATAGGCTTGGAGCATATGCTTCATCTTGCAAGTTAATGAGTGCAGAGGAAGCAGTTTAGAAAATAGTAAACCCAACAGAAAAATAAGATTTTCAATAATGCATGTGCTTCCGATTTCCAGAATTCTCTGCCAGATATTGTAGTCTGCTGACTGGATGCTTAGGAAGTCTGAATATTACCTGCCAACCTGTGATGGACACCTGCATAACCCACTTTCTTGGTGAACTCAATTAGAGCTCCAGCTATGGATGGGGGAGGCCAGAAGAAGTCATTAAAGCTCATAAAGGCATTAGCAGTCCAATAATTGTCTAATGAAGAGCCAGCGAGTGCTTCCACAACTGTGGAGCAAGGAGAAGGTGCTTAGCTAAACAGTTTCTCTGGTGTTAATCAAAGACTGCCCTTCTCACAGTAGATCATTAGATTTTATTTATCCCAAGTAACTACATTATCTTAGATTCCCCTATTGTTACTGTAAAGATTTTAAATTATGATTTTTTTTTGTCCTTTAATAGTTTTGTTTTTTAAGTTATCTAAGCAGATCATTTAACCTTGGAAGATAGCACAAAGACATTAACTTAGAAAAAGATTAATCAATGTACAGGGAAAAGCCTCACAAAACCACAGGTAATATTCACTCTTGTTAGCATATGTATGGAGCCAGGCTAGTTGGGTAGTCAGTCACTGTGAGGCTGGCATGTGCATGGAGACAGACTGGTTTGGGGAGTCAGTCACTGCTAGGCTAGCATGCACATGGAGGAGGACTGGTTGGGTAGTCAGTCACTGCTAGGCTAGCATGTGCATGGAGACAGACTGGTTGGGGAGTCAGTCACTGCTAGGCTAGCATGTGCATGAAGACAGACTGGTTGGGGAGTCAGTCACTGTGAGGCTAGCATGTGCATGGAGACAGACTGGTTGGGGAGTCAGTCACTGCTAGGCTAGCATGTGCATGGAGACAGACTGGTTGGGGAGTCAGTCACTGCTAGGCTAGCATGTGCATGGAGACAGACTGGTTGGGGAGTCAGTCACTGTGAGGCTAGCATGTGCATGGAGACAGACTGGTTGGGGAGTCAGTCACCGTGAACCAAATCACTGATTTCTCAACTTGGCTGCTCATTGTGTCCTCACCTAGAGGGAAGGTCTCTGAAAGTTGTTCAATCTGGATTCCATTTCCCAACACTCTGCTTTAATGGTACGGGGTTTGAACTGAATTCTGAGAATTTAAAATGTCCTCAGGATGTTCCAATATGTAATAAAATTTGAGAGCCACTAAATCATACATAAATGAAAAAAAAAATCATGCTAAAGGTCACTCTTGACTGATAGCTCTGTAGGAAGGAAAGAGTGTCCCATAACAAGATTTAATTAAACTTCACAAGAAATTTGCTTAAGCATTTTGCCAGAAATGTTAATTTCTTCCCCAAAGGAAGAAGAAATTGGCCTTTGTACCACATTTGAGTCAGTTTATTTTTTTCCTTCAAAGGGACTTGCACTGGGGGAGGAATTAATAAACTTGATTCTTGACCTGTCTCTGTTTCTGCCTCACTCATTGGATGAGTTGTACAGGGATTTCTTACCCTCACCAGCCTTGGTTTTACTTAGGAAAAGTTGATATAGACTAGATCCATTTTATACTATTTTGTATCTCTAAATTCTGTAATCTTATAAATTAAAACCAGTAACCAGTGTTATCAAATTAACAGAAAAGAAGTAGAAAAAATTAAAATTACAAATTTTATAAAAAATGTTTGATTACTATTTGAAACCTGAATAAGCTGAGTCACATTGATGTGAACAGCAAAATGGGTCAGTATCTAAACAAACTGCACTTATACACCAATGTAAGCACACTGCTCACAAGTATACAACTTGTGATTGTTAATTGATTGTCAACTTGATAGGATCTAGAATTACTAACAAGAGAAGCCTTGGCCTTGCCAGTGGGAGATTATGTATTTTATTGATGTTAGAAATCAGGCATTAATTTTGTTTTCTTTGTGTATTATTAACAAAAGTTCAAAGGATATTGAGTTGAAGACTTAAAGCCCACCACAGACAAAGTTTAGAGAGCAATTTTAGTTCTTTATTGGTATTTCCATTGCCTATCCTCTAACAAAGAGAAATCTGAGCATAACATACCTGCTTTTCCCACATTTCCCTCTGAAACTGTGGAGAGAGACATGCTCCATTCTGTCTTTTGATGAACTTAGTAAAGTGCAGAGTTCACAATGTCCACTTTCAGTTAAAGTAAAGGCAGGCAAGGTAAGCAATGTTACATATCTGGAAATGACAGGAAGGTGACTCTAGGTTCAGTACATGTTAGTGAATTAAGGGAAGCCGAGAACAGTGCGCAGAGTTGGACTACAAAGATTCGATTCTCACAGGGATTATTTTGATAAGGGTAATTGAGGTGGGAAGACTCACCCTAAATGTGGGTGCCCTGAACAACATGAAAGCTAGCTGGACTCCATCATTCATGGCTCTCTGCTTCTTGATTGTGGATGTAATATACCAGCTGCATCAAGTGACTGTCTATGACTTCTCTTGAAATGTGAGCCACAATAAATACCCCTCCAGTATGTTGCCTTTATCAGGATATTATCACCATAACGGGGAAAGTAAGTAAGACATCATCACATGCACACAAAGTCACACAGATATGTGCAGCCACATTCACTGCCTACAACTCCGTAACTCTTGAAAAGGAGAGAAGACTAACAATGGATTTGCTTTCTTCAGTACAGTTAAGGAGGAACTAAAACTACTGTCTGAACATGACTCCTCCGTATCACAGAGCATCTGTTTCCACTCACCACCCACTTCTGTGGTCTTTTCTAGGTCTTTATCCAAACACCGGTTTGCTGTTTACGACGCCTCTGCAGCAGTTGGGACCTTTTGCTATTGAGACTGACTCACTAAGCATTGTCAATTATGTTAAATTCGGATTCAGGAGAACTTAGAACCATTTTTTTTTTTTTTTTAAGGCAGAGATACAAGAAGTTGATCAGAATCCTATTCTCCCTTCAGTCAGGATATTTTTATTGCAGAGAGTGAATATGCAATGTTCTTGAACATTTTGTCTCCTGGCTACAGTGGTCTCCACACGGTTCTCCATGTCATTGTCACAACAGAAGTCATTCTTTCTACATTTCTGAAGTTTTGGGTATTTGGGTGCTAATATGGATTTTAGCCCACAATGGGAGGCAACCAAAGAGCCAGACAGTTAGTGTTTGCCTACAATTCTGTTGATAAAGCCTACTGTATTATAAGAAATAAATTAAGGAAAACATTGGTTTTCCCTGAACTTAAGTTTGGGGTATCTTTCACTAAAGTTCAACCAAGTTCTCACAGCTGAGATAAAGAAGCTATTCCTAGTTACTAAAACTGTGATGATTAAGAATGGGCTATCAATAGAATATTAATGCTACTCTAGTTCCCCATCTCTATCCTGGCAACTGCATTATGAAACTGAAATCTGATCCTGAGGTTTGATATGAGGGAAGCTTTCTTTATAAACCAGGATAACTAAAGTCTATGGAAAAATCTTAGCCTACTTAAGCCTATATCCAGTGTCCAAAATTCAAGTGCATGTGAGACCTGTGCTTCTGGTTTAGTGAGGCCTCAAGCAGGTCTCCTTTCTTGTGACTCCGGGTATCCCAAGCAGTGACTTGGCCTCCAAGTAACTGTTCTTGGCTGGAGGGATGGAGCGGGGCTCTGAATCCCTCCAAACTTCTCTGTCCTTGTTTTCTTTCAAAAAGGATTTCTTTCAACAAAGGAATTGGATGTCTTAGACTGACTCCCATCCCAGAATGTCACATGAGGATTTTTTTTCTTATAACACAACTTCCTTGTAATGAATTCAGTTTTGTGTGCTTATAACAAGATTTCCTTATAAGGAACTCACAGCTATGTGTGCTTACAATGACTTCCTTGTAGGGAACTTACAGTTCTGTGTGCTTTATAACATGACTTCCTTATAGGGAACTCGTAGTTGTGTGCTTATAGCATGGATTCCTTGTAAGGAACTCACAATTGTGTGTGCTTTATAACATGACTTCCTTGTAGAGAACTCATAGTTGTGTGTGCTTATGATGACTTCCTTGTGGGCAGCTCACAGTTGTGTGTGCTTTATAACATGACTTCCTTGTAGAGAACTCATAGTTGTGTGTGCTTGTGTGATTTTGTCAGCAAATCTGTAGCACAGCTGGACAGCAGGGCTAAGGTCCAGCCCTGGGGCCTGCTGGGGTCAGGTGGCTATTTTCCCTGGAATGTGCAAATGCTCAGGCAGATATGCCAATATGCCCTGTGGTGTTTTGTGCCTGTCCCATGCTAATAAAGTTGTTTTCATCACTTCAGAGTGGATCTCTTGTTACTCTTTGCCCAGGCAGCCCCTCTAGTGACAGACTCCAGTATACTCCATGTGTTAATCCATATATATCTTTGTATCTATGTGCATATTATTTTGCAAATAAATGAAAAATATATGGACCCATATAGCACAGTTAATTTACTAAATCTTGGAATAAAATCAGATAGATTGACTTGGATTAAAGTCAGCATAAAAACAAAAGAAAAAGTTGTTCTAATTTTGATTAAAAAATTCTAGTGTTGAAGATTTGTCTCTTTGGCCTATAACTGTAGTGTTTTTTAGAGCCTCCTTGTTTCCAAGTGTTTCCTGTGAACTCTGAACAGGTCCCTGTAACTGCCTGAGTGTCTTAACACTGAGATGCTAGAATTATCTAAGGAAGGACATATACAATGTTGTCCATATTTGAGTTTTGCGCTAATCATATGATCCAATTTTGAGGTTAGCTCCATGAAGATTCCCTTTTAAAGCAGGGGTTATCTTAATTAGAATTAGGAGACCTGGGTTTTATTATAAATATTTGAAGAACCAGGTCCCATGGCCCATACCTGTAGTCTAAGCACCCTGAAGGCCAAGGCAAGAGGCTGACAAGCTCTATACCACCTTAATCTGCCTAGCAGAACTTTGCCTTAACACAGAAAAATATATGTATATTCATTTCCTCTTAATCCTTTCTAAAAATTGTTTACTATTTCAGCATTCTCATATTTTATCACATATAAACATCAATAATATATAGTTCTACCAATTTAAATTTTGTGTGAGTTATACAGTGCAATGCAAGTTATTTTTTTCATTTATATTTTTGAAATGTATATATAATTTTAAAATGGTTTTATTACACCTTATCATTTTGTGTGTGTATGTGTGTGTGTGTTCGGGGGGGAAAGCTCATGGGAGTTAATTTTCCCCTTCTACCATGTGGGCCCTGAGGATGGAGCTCACGTTATCAGAGTTGGTGTCCAGGCCTTTACCTGTGGAGACATCACACCAGTCCTGTACACATAATTTTAAATGTAATAATTTTTCAAACAAAAGTGTTACATGCTATGACAGTGGAATTCTATGCCATAAATAACTCATTATTTGTTCCATTGATGGAAGTTTGAGGTTTCTTTTTGGATTTACAAACAGCTACACCTAACACACACTTGCTAGTCTATACTAGGTATACATCCTTCAGTGTTTCTAAGGCAAAAGTCATTACTTTATTTGTGATGGCCTTTTCTCCCTAGTTCTCACACAGGTTCCTTACTCACTCTCATCCTTGATTCTGGCTACTCTCTGCCCTGTGTTACTTCATCCTGAAGAGGTTCTCTTACTTTCTAGTGAGTGTACAGTCCTTTTGAAGAAGGATTTATGAGATATCAAAGATATTGCCAAGAACTTGCTGATGTTTCTGCCATGCTCATTCTCTAGGTCATGTTAGTGGTAATTTATTTAACCAGGTTCTCCAAGGCCATACAGCAGTGTGAAGCATGAATCTTAAAAGTTCTTATTAATAAAAACAAACCTGATGCCAGTTATTGGGATGAACACTGGAAAATCAGAGAAACAGAACAAGCCACAGCTTCCTCACCTCACCAGTTCCTCAGCTGATCCTGTTTCCTCAGACTGGAAGCCTCTGTGTCCTAATGTGGAATGGATCTCAGTTGAACTGCTCCTTGAAAGCCTGAAAGCTTAGCCAGCTAGTTCCTGGTTTTCACGCCTTTTATACCTTTCTGCTTCCTGCCATCCCTTCCTGCGATTATAGGCTCTTGTTACTACTCCTGGCTGTTTCCAGGGTGGCCTTGAACTCACAGAGATCCAGGCAGATCTCTGCCTCTGGAATGGTAGGATTAAAGGTGTGTGTGCCACCATTTTCTGGCTTCTATATCTAGTGGCTGCTCTGTTCTCTGACCCCAGATAAGTTTATTAGGGTGCACAATATTTTGGGGAACAGAATGCCACCACAGTACTGTGTATTTAAAATTCAAAGTTAAAGGACTCAGAATGTTTTACAAATTATCAGTGGTGTGTGTGTGTGTGTGTGTGTGTGTGTGTGTGTGTGTGTGTGTGTGTGCTATATGCTGATGTATGGAGTTATTCTTAGTATACCCTTCCACTGAAATTAGTCTTTTTGCATCTAAGCAGCCTGGGAGTGTGTGCGTACAAGGGTGTATATGTCATGCCTGTGATGTGTGGCTGAGTTAGGCATGAGGCCCTGGTTTTAACTTCTGCATCTTCCAAACAAAAGCTGTCATGTCGTCCGTGGACGCACCCACAGGGACGGCAGAGCTCCCTTGGCAGCTCACACAAGGCATTTCTAGCTTTCTGCTTTCTTTCCTTACCCAGCGCCGAGGGGCTGCCTGCTTCTTTGTGAGACTGTCTGTCCACTCCAGGCCCGCCTCTGACACCTCACCAGCATTTCTGATTGCTGTGCTGACTGTTTCTCTGGTAGATGCATCTGCTCATCTTCAGTTTTACTAGATATTAACAAAACAGTTCTACAAAGGGCACTTCCAGTGCCAAGTGCTTCAAGTAGCGCTCCCACTGGTGGAACCTGTTACTCATGTCAACAGTACTTAGTAATGAAAACATGGCATAAAAATAGCCATATGGCCAGACAGAAGCAAATTTCATCAAATAAGTAAATGTTTGTTAACTTGCATTTTCTACATTATAAGTGATGTGTATCCCTACATATCCACATATAATAAACATGTATTGGTCTTTTTTATAATTTATTTATTAAATTTAATTTTACATATCAGCCATGGATTCCCTTGTTCTCCCCCTCTTGCCCCCCCCCCCCCCCGCCTTCCCTCAGTTCACCCCCCATTCCCATCTCCTCCAGGGCAAAGACTCCCCTGAGGATTGAGATCAACCTGGTAGATTCAGTCCAGGCAGGTCCAGTCCCCTCCTCCCAGGCTGAGCCAAGTGTCCCTGTATAAGCCCCAGGTTCCAAACAGCCAGTCCATGCACTGAGGAAAGGACCCGGTCCCACTGTCTGGATGCCTCCCAAGCAGATCAAGCTAATCAACTGTCTTATTTATCCAGAGGGCCTGATCCAGTTGGGGGCTCCTCAGCTATTGGTTCATAGTTCATGCGTTTCCTCTTGTTTGGATATTTGTCCCTGTGCTTTTTCCAACCTTGGTCTCAACAATTCTTGCTCATACAATTGGACTCCTGGAGCTCTACCTGGGGCCTGGCCGTGGATCTCTGCATCCAGTTCCCGCAGTCATTGGGAACCGTTTTTACATGTTCTCTCATCTTCTCTGCTCCTGCCACACTAGGCTTCTGTTTACTTGTCTTTTGTTTATACCATCTTGTATTGTATCGCATCCCATCTAGAGCTGAACATGGGCATTAGTAGTATAGAAGTGGTCCCAAAGGAGTGAAAAGTTTGAAAATGACAAACACTGGCTTAGGTTAGTCCACTCCTAAAGTCAAGAATGCAGACAGTAAAGGTTGTAAAGTGGACGGTTCTTATTAATTTGTGACAAAATATCTAATTGAACCTCACTGATAATGCCATGGTCGATGACCTTTGCTATGACACTGGAGGTAGTGGTAAGTTGAAGTACCATAAGAAAAGGACCAACGAAGAGTGAGCCTGTGCTAGCCCATCCAATGAGAGATGAAAAGAAAATCAGCTAGGCCAAGGAGGCTGTGTTCCCAAATCTACGGACACCTCCCTTGGGAGTTCTGCATCAGAAAGCCAGGTTAGTAAAGGTGAGTTTTGGACCATGTGCTCCCATCCACGCTTCCTGTTTTCAGTGGGTTTGGGATGACAGCCGTTAGGAAGAGGGAACTAGTCACTGGAAAGACTAACAAACACATGGAAAGTATTATGCTTAAAATGTATTTCTAAGTGAGGTTTTAAATGTGCATAAAACACACAGGAAATTGTGATGAAGAAAACACACAGGGACCCCAGTGGGACAACATCCACACAGCTCCTTGAATGCAAAGAGGTCGAGCTGGTGCAGGCATACAGCCTTCACCCCCACATTCCAGTCTCTTTGGCTGGAGAAGGTACTCTGCAGGCTATGCAAAGAGAAACCTGGACACTAACCCAGTCAAAAAACCCTCCACCTACAATCTGTCCTGCCTTCAAGCTGTGCTGGTGCCAGGGTGTCACAGAACTTGTGGGAGTGGCCAACGAATGTTTGGTTAACTTGAGGCCAATGTCCTACACTGCCTGGATGGTCAGGAACCAGAGACTGGATAACCCAGCCACCTAGGTTAGAACCAAACACAACAGGGAAAACAAACAATGAAATGATTCCTAATGATGTTCTGCTATGCTCATAGATCAGTACCTTGTCCAGTCGTCTTCAGAGAGGCTTCCCCAACGCAGACGGGAGTAGATGCAGGGACTCACAGCAAGTCATTATGCAGAGAGAGTCTAAATTGGAGGTCTCTATTGGGTCCCTCCCCTAAGAGTTCCGGAAACCCTGTGGAAGAGGGAAGAGCAAAGACTCTAGGCGTCAGAGGGAATGGAGGTCGTCAGGAGAACATGGTCACTGAATCAACTAATCAGGGCTCACGTGAGCTCACAGAGACTGAAGCATCAAGCATGGGGCGCACAAGGGTCTTCACCAGGTCCTCTGTATGTATCTTCATGGCTGTTAGCTAGGTGTTTTTGTGGGACTCCTATAATGGTGTGTCTCTCACTCTTTCCCCTGCTCTGGGGATTCTTTTTCTCCTATTTGGTTGCCGTGTCCAGCTTTTTCAGAATGAGGGCTTTGGCTGGTCCTATTGTGTCTTGTTTGGTCATGTATGGCTGTTGTCTCTGGGGGGTTGGGGCTTCTTTCTGAAGGGAGAGAGGGGAGGAGGTGGGGAGCTGAGAGGAGTGGTGAGAGGGGAAACTGTGGTTAGGATGCATCACATGAGAGAAGAGTCTAGTCTCAGTTTTAAAAACAAAAGGAAATCACACTGGAATTCTGCTGAAGTGAGACAAGTTACTTGTTTAGTGTAGCATTTTGGGCTGCAGTCAAAGCTCCAGCAGCCCTAGGTGGACCCCTTTTCTCTACAAGAATGGAAACTCAACAGTCAGACACGTGAAGCCTCAGGGATCTCTTACAAACGTCTGCGTTTCAGTCAGGCTGCATGATACATGTGAATCATCCAGGGACTTTTCATAAACTATCAATCTCTGCACTCTACCTAGAGAAGTTCTCATTGAATTGGTTTGGGGTGAGGCTTCCAAGTGAGCCCTTAAACAAAGAAAAGTTGTCCAGAGAGTCTAATCCACGGCCAGTATGAAAAAGCACTATAGACATGGCTTACTACAGAGTATGGGTGGGGGCTGACATTAGTGTGCCCTGCGTACAGTAACATAAAACGCAGAATGCACCCGACTGAGGACCCCCATGCATGTGCTTGTTTGTACGAACGTACTGTATGTATGTGCGATACATACCTGTGTGTGCATGTGTGTGTGTATGTGTTTTCACTTAATACTTAACCTGGGATACCATCTTGCTTCCTTCTTGGACTGAGAGCTTTAGATCACTTACCAGGAAGAAAATGACAATGTGTTTTTGCAGATATTCATTCTTATATCACTGACAAAGGAATAAGCCAGTACCTGAGCCCTCTGTAATCTACTGACCTCACGGTCCACTTTGCCTCAGCCAAGTTAACTTCATCATTGCCCTCCTGCATCTCCATGTGGCTTGTGCTTCCGCTGAGTTGGGTTCTACCACCTGTGTGATGTTTGTGACTTAGCAAACCTTATTCTGTAGAAAGCTTCTGAGGACAAGGATCTGAAAAGAAGACTTAGTGCTCATTGTCACATGGAGGAGCACACATCACTGGCCCATGCAGAAGCCCATGCCCTCTGGTTACATGTATTAGAAAACTGTAGATGTAACCAACCGTATAATTAAATAAGAAACATAGAACCAATGTAAAGAAGGAAGCCAAGAGGTCAGAGCTCATAGCTAAAACCTTACCCTTCCTCCTGTGGTGGTCCTACCTCTCCAAAAGAGAGCTACTTTTTGTGTGTTTGTCTTTAGATAGTCTTTCTGTTCTGCCTTCTCATTGGTTGTAAACCCAAACACATGACTGCCTCATCACTGCCTGTAAGTACAGCCCTCCAGGTCTTAAAGGTGTATGTTTCCAATGCCGGCTGTATCCCTGAACACACAGAGATCTACCTAGCTCTGTCTACCAAGTGCTGGGATTAAAAGTGTGCGCCACCACCGCCATGCTCTTGCTATGGCTCTAATAGCTCTGACCGCTGGGCAACTTTATTAACATACAATGAAAATCACATTTCAGTACAAATAAAATACCACCATAGAAAACTGTTTATTTTCCTCTCCTGGCCATTTTCTGAAACCATCATTCTTTTGTCCCTTCCTTCATGACACAGGGTAGTGAAAATGGGAAAAACAGCTGCTGACTTTCTGATGTTAAAAAATATTAAGCAAGAATTCTTGTCTGGACTAGGACAGGCCCATAGGGTCAAGGAAATTGGCTCAAACCAGTTGCCAAGGCATGCACATAATATACTTCCTTATGAGCCAACCTGGAGTCTGCCTGAGAGCCTAGCAACAGGAGCTGTCAGAGTTCCTGGTCCTGTGGATTCTGCCTGAGGGCCTAGTTTCTGATTGCTGTCAGAGTACCTGACCATGCCCAGACAATGAGGGACAACCACACAATGCCACCAGATTGGGACACAGCCTGGGTGCTGGGAGGAGGGTATAAAAAACCTTCCCCATTATTGAATAAATGATTCTGCCATTCGCCTTCAGCTGACTCCCAGTGTCTGTGTTGTTGATGCCGTTCCTTCTCACCCCCATCCCCAAGGGAGCTGTGAGGATACAACAACATCTGTCTATGTCATCGTCATCATTTTTATATCTCTATGGATCATGAGGCTTTTGGTACAGTTAGTAATCGATGGTTTGCTAACATGCTTATCAGCAAAGAGGCCAATACACAGCATGCACTGTTGAGGTCATTCTGTGCCCTGCTCTAAGTCACTCACTGGTGGCTGTCAGGCTATACTTGGCCCTATACTATCTGTTTCACAAGTAGACAAGCAGCATTTGGCTCTATTTTGTAGAGGAAGAATGGCTTTGTATCTTGTTGTATACACTACCATCAATCCATCACTACCCATGAGGTACAGACTGATAAATAACCTGGTAATAAAAGGTACCATTTCTAAACTTATCGAGGGAGATTAGGGTCATATTGTCATGTGGGTAGATTAAAATCATATCAGAAAAAAGCAGGCCTCTAAATCTATTGAGCACACCAGAATGATGAGTGGTGCATCACATTTACCTGGACCCCATGAAGAAGACAACCGACACTGTCATGGTTGTTGTGGGATATTCATTTGCACTGACACTCCGAGAATGCCAATAAAGTTTCCTAGAATCAGAAGGCAGAGTCAGCAATTGGCTGACTGGAATTAGCCATAGAGGTTTTGGAGGACTACATCTAGAGAAACACAAAAAGTAGTAGGGAGGGCCTTGGAAAGTTTTGCGGGCCTTTTTGGATCGGGAATGAGAGAGAGAGAGGAGGACCCTGGTTGCTTCTCCACCACTTCTTGGAGCAATCGGGATTTTATCCCAATATTTGACTTCTGAGTTTTTATTAATAATAAAGACTCTAGATAAACTCTTCGCATGGCAATGGCTCCACTGATCTGCCCTGTGACTACTCACTGTGTACAGCAAAAAGTACTGACACACAGAGGACTCCCCGCTATCCTTGGAGCTTTGGCTCTTCTGGGCTTCCACAGCTGACATGGCTTACTTCAATTGTTATGTCCATATGTGGCATCCTTAATCTTTTGAAACTATTTTGTAATACACACATAAGCACTTATACATTTCACATATGTGTTTTAATTAAGTTTCCTATGGGCAAATTTGTGAGTGTTCATATTTACCATTGTCCTGGCAGCTGGTGCTTTCATGGTGTTCTATAACAGGTACCTAATTTCACACACACACACACACACACACACACACACACACACTTTTCTTTAGCTGTCCATTGTCTTTCACATCTTCATCTCTCACATATCAACTCAGCAAATGGTTTCCATCACAAATAAGAGCTGGTAAGACTATAATTGTAATTCAAATGGTCCACAGTTGTTTCAGAATACTTAATTCTAATATTTAAGATCTCATAGACTCATAGAATTGATTTTTAAGTATACAAAGCCAACATACAAAAATTAAAAGACCAGGCAGACATTATTATGTACAATATGGTAGTAGAAATTCAGAAACTCCTTTACTAAGGACTGTCACATGGAAAGGGAATGCGATATCAAGGCCCCCCTGTTTTGATTTGTATCCCTTTGCAGGTCCATAGTGTAAGTAGATCAGCATTGAATGTGGGTGTGGTGGCTGGCATCATGGGCTTTTATGATGCATCTGTTAGTTTTTCTTTTTATGAAAATAGACATGTTGAGCATGATTAGTTATTCACACTGAATTTTCAAAGCCCAGTTTAGCAAGAACAGAATAATTAATTGTTTTCCATTAAGTAGCCTGTGGGCAAATCTGTGAGTGTTCATCTTTGCCATGGTGCTGGCAGCTGATGCTTTCATGGTGTTCTAGAACAGGTCCCTAAATACACATGGCTTGCACCTGCTGGGTTCCACCTGATAGAAGATGGGAGGTAATGAGTTCAATTTATGGCATTCATCCAATATGGACAGATTTCCTTTGGTTTGAGAGAGTGAGCCATGATGTGATTGGCTAAGCACAAGGATCAGTGTGGCTTTCTGGTGCTGTGACAAAGGGAGAGGTGAGCTCTGGGGACAGAGTGGGTAGGTTGCCACTTCTTACATCTCAGCACATGATCGCAGTATGAAACCAGCGTACAAAAGCATTATCCCACAGCAGAGGGACAACAAAATCAAGGAGTCCTTCACAATCTTTAGTGTTTCTTAATTCTTTTAAACCTATTCTTTCTTTCTTCTTTCTTTCCTTCTTCTCTCCTTCCCTCCTTCTTTCCTTTGTTACTTGTTTGTCTGTCTTCACTCAAAGGCTCTAATTCGTCAACTTTATGATGATAACTCTTATATACTGCTTTGCTAGGCAGAGGTGCATGCTATTGTGGCTTTATACAGGGGTCTGGAGTTGTGTGCCTGGAAGCAGGTACTTTTTCATTCAGCTGAGTGCTCATTAACCCCACTTCTATTTGTTACATAAAGGCTGCAGTCACCCCTCAGTTCCTCCTCCAACTCTCTTCAGCAACCCATCATATCTCCTTTCCAACCTCATGTCCTCTTTTTAAAAATATTTATTTTAATTAGTCACTGATTTATTTGTGGCCTCACTAATTGAATCACTGATTAAACGTAGTCAGTAAGTGCTACCCATATGTGCACAGACTTGGGGTTATTAAATATGGCATGGAGAATCTACCAGTGTCCACAGCCCCAATGATAGTGATTCTCTCTTCCCCATGAATCATCACTATCTCCTCAGCTAAGGGTCTAGCCTCAGGAGCCCCTTCCCATTCCATTCTGAAATTTTTAATTGGCTTGATGTTTTCAGGCCTTGTACAGATAACTACAGTTACAGGCGTGAGGACCAGATGTGTGCAAAAGCCATGACATAAGCAGAAGAGAGCATTACATAACACTCTTCCCAGTTCTCTAGCTCTTACATGCTTTATTTCACTCTGTATTTCCAGATGTCTCCTGAGACTTGGAGTGGGGATTGGAAGTTGATAAAGATGCCAAGCCTGTAGCTGAGCACCACAGTCACTTGTTCTTAGTACTTTGAACAGGAACAAGTGTATGCATTTCCATGACACACTGCAAAAAGGCTAAGGTTAGAGCAGCACACATCTACAGATATAGACATGAATATTGAGAAGGCAGTTTGACCACAGGGCCATTCTTCAGTAGACAACATTGACCTAGATTCATCTGTAGGTCCAGACATCATTAGATATCTGTAGAAATTCATTCATCAAACACTTGATAAATATGGGGAACAGGAGAAAAATATTTTTTTTCCAATTCTACCAAAATGGACACAGTGCTAAATATCACATACCCCAACACAGGAAACACACATAGTTGAAGAAAAGCCCATGCTTCTCAGTTCCTTTGATGCTCACCATGTAGACATGACAGCAGCCACTGTATGGAAATTAAAAGACTGAGAATGTATTAATCTTCATCCATGCCCACTAGCACCCCAAAGAGTCCTGGCCTCTCATCTCTAGAAAAAGAAAGGAAACAGGTTTTATAGTTTCTGACATTCATACCTGAATCAAATTCTAATGGATACCATTAATTTCCTGGATATAAATTAGCAATGAATAAAAATACAGATTTACCCTAGAGGTTCACCACCAGATTGACAACTAGAGAAAAATAGGCTAGATTCTTTTTTATCTGTAAGAAGACTGAAAATGTGCTATTTGTAAGAAAATGGATAGAACTGTGGATTATCACTCTATGTGGAATAAGACTCAGAAAGGCAAACATTTCATGCTTTTTTCATATTCAGAAATTAGATTTCAATTTGTATACACATATATGAAAAGTGTAAATGTGGAAAGAGAACCATGAGAGAAGAAGGGGGAAGGTAAGAATAAGGCAGGGAAATGAAATATAAGTAACATGGAAGTCCAGGAGAGACCAGCCAGGAATGGTCAGGAAAGGGGATAAAAAAGAATGAAGTATAATGATACACATGTGTGGAGATATCACAGTGAAACCCATCACTTTGTATGTTAAATTAAAAAAATCAATGAAACTAAAAGGAAGAGAAGCACTGTCTGTCTGTCGGCAAGCACGCCATTACCACTCCTAACATGGATGTCCTCTCACTCTTTTCCGCATGTGATAATATTTGGGGCGGTATTCTTGGAATTTAAATGTGTTATTTTGATGAGGTTGTAGTATAGATATAAAATGAAAAAAGTCTAGGGTTCACAATATACAGGGGTATTTCAGGTTGAACAAAGTATTTTAATTTAAGTAGTCTCCAATCTCTACTGTCTGCCATGCTTCTTAGACGCTGGGCTCTCATTGAGATTGTAGGCGGTGGCTTGAACTGAAAGCAATCAGTGAGGTGAGGCAGCCACGGAGACCTTGCTAGATTGAGTGTCATACACTTTAACTCTCCCAAATTGTGACCTAAACAAAACTTCCTCTAAACCTCAAGCTTCAGGTCATACAGTTAGTCCAGGGAATGGTGGACCGACGTGGTCTTGCGAGACAGTGCATTGATAATATAATTGGAGGCACTGACTGTTAGGGGATGCTTACAGGGAGAAGGGAAAATCTGGTGTTAGATGTTCCCTGCTGGCCAGGGTTCAGTGTGGAATTCCAGTCCCTGAAGCCAACTGGAAAGGAAGAAAAATATCCTGAGCAAAATTTTTCAAATTTTATTTTCATTTCTTAGTTCTGAGTAGCATTCTTATATAGTTGAATGTATGAAGGTTCATACATTTAATTTTTCAGACTGTTAAGTGGGGCCAAGTTTCAAAAATTCTAATTCAGTTTAAACTCTAGCTCTGTTCACACACAGAAAACACCTATTATTTTTCCTAAAATGGAGTGGGAGAAGGGATAGGAAAAAAAATCCATCATCTACTTCCCATTTTCAGGCTGCAAAACTTCAGAGTCCATGTTTAAATAATGACTCTGGAGAGGTAGACCATTATGGTGTCAGAGGCCAGAGTAAGGAAATGCTGTTTGGACTCATTCAGAATATAAAACTACCATTAAAACAGGTTGTGTGAATGGTAATAGAAACAAAATTAATATTCAGAATTCTTCCCTGCTAAAATTCTTGATTTATTGGAAGTTTCTCATATTTCAGTATTGGATTATGTAAGACAAAGCAATACAAGTATTCTTTGCTTGAAAATTAGTCCATAGACCATGACGAAACCACCACCCACAGTTCTGTTATGATGATTCATCTCCCAAACATTAGTCACCCTCCTTCAAAGGCTATGTCTGCAAACAGAAGCTCACTTTAATATCATTATTTTTTCTTTTAGTCTTGCTTTCTTGGAATGCTCAAGGCTTTCTTCAACTATAAAAATATAGCACAAAAGCCGCCTAGGCCCAGTGATTTTCACAAAGAGAAACTTATCCAAGATATTTAACTATGTGATCCCAAAGGCATTTGCAACAAATCCTGTCCTGACATGCTGTAAAACCCCATTTGGTGCCACCTTTAGGTCACACAGCATTCACAATCACTTCTAACTTGGGCTTCTCCAAGTTTAAAGGAGAATCAGAAAAATATTTAATCTATTCAGTTCTTTTGTCGAGTGCCAAGGCACATCTTGGAATTTCAGGGAGTTGAGCTAGCTGGATAAAAAGAAAAGATCAAAGACAATGCTTTGAGTGATGGTAGAAAACACACTGAGGGAATTTAAATAATATCCAAAGTAAACAAGTGGGAATTTTTGAATAGGCACAACACAGGCAGTGAATACTGAACACCCTGGAACTAAGCATATATAACTATTCAAATATGAGGTAACTTTTACTTGAATATTTGTAGGATTAAAGGGGACCATTTGTTCTCAATATACCCACTATAAAAACAGGGTATAGACAAACTCCCAAATGCAAGATATCAGATATGTTCTCATGGGCATACAGCCTCTCTCTGAGCATCTGAAACTCTTTGCTCTGCTGTTTCATTTCTCTGTGTCCATCTTCAGCATGCTGTAATGGTTGGAGGTTATCCCATTGGCTAGAAACTTGTGTAACAGTTGAATCACGACAGCATTGGAACAGGCTGAGATCAGTGAGAGCTGCTGTTCATTGTTGAGGCAACCCAGTTCATAGGATACCACTCTACTATGTGGCTCAGAAAAACATGATTCTATCTTCTTTTGCGACAACAAATTGACCTAACTAAATTAAGCACACATTGACTAAGTTGTGCTTATTATTTAGTCACATGCCAATATTAAGTAGATATTCCAGGAAAATTGAGTGTTAATCTGATCTCTCAAAGAATTCTGTGGAATATTTTACATTTTATGTTCTACTTTGTTTTATATTTATATTTAATTATTTATTTGTATTATGTCTCCAGCTAGATATGAGGAGAGTTCTTCATAATTTATAATTACAATCTCCATAGTATAGTTCTTTTCGACTTTTTAGGCAATGAAGTTGGCACCAAGTTACACTGCAAAGGCTGAGCCTACTAGGTACCAACACTCCTCAAGACTTGTTCCCAGGAAGAAGGGACGTCACGTGTAGCCTGAGAAAAAATGTGAGTCATATTCAAGAGAGTGACCTATAAGCTTGCCTACCTATGACCAGATTAAAAGTAGTAAGTATGAGATCCCAGTACAGGGCTGAAGCAAGAAAAACTAATGATCAAAACTGAAAACAAAAAAGAAATTGGTTAAGAATTATTGGGCGATGAGATGAAAATGAGTTGTCTACTTAAAGATTCAGGGTTTGGGCAGTCCAGGATAGCTTATGATTTCTCATAGGAAAATAACAGCTTTCTTTTGAATGAATCAAAGTTCTTAATGGCATATTTCATAGAGAGCAATGTAAATCCGTCTAAATGCAAATCCTGTGCTTTTAATAAAGTGGAATAATTATGCATGTTTTTCATGGGCAGAGAGAGCTTTTGAGTAATATTCAACCTACAAATTGTTCACATTTTATCTTAAACCAAATTCATAAAAGTTCTCTTAGCAGAGAGAGATACTTGGCAAGAACAGCTTTACTAGAAAAACTTTAATAGAACTTCAGTTGTAATAGAGCTACTTCTGAAGTTACCTGCATGAATCTAGTCATCCAAAAACTATTTGTTTTCTTTAGGATTACCTCCTTAACACAGCTGTCTGCCATGGAGTTTCCACGTTGTGAGGCTAGCAATCATCTCAGAAGATTTTTAGGGTCCATGTTGCTTCTATTTGAGCTAACAAGGTCTTGTAGATGATAATGATATAATGCAGACAAGTAATGCACTTGTGTCTTTACAGATACAACCATCAAAATGCCATGCACATTTATATTGTATTTTTTTGGGGCCACTGAAGTTCAGAATTCATCCCTCATGTTGTGAGGGACATGAGCCTCTTCATGAGTGAATACAGAAAGGTGTTCTGGCAGGTAGCCATAGCCAAGGTCCCATGCATTCAAAAGCCGTCCTGGACCTCAGAATATGTGAGTGGGTTTGCAAAGCATTCCACCCTGTCAAGTCATTCCTAGTCTTTCTGTCAATCCAGCAGGTGGCACATGAGACTGAGATGGATGCCACTTAGGATGCATAATTACCTTCCATGCTCGTGGGCAAAGCACATGATTTTTGTTGTTGTTGGTTTGAGCTGCTAAATTTGGAATGGTTGTTATTCAGATAGAGATTGCTGCAACAAATCACAAACAGAAACAGATACAATTTGCATTATAGGAATATCACTTTGATAATGACACTTTATTCATGGCCATGCCCGTGAACACAGCCTCCTCTTTTTTCCATACTTTTACAAAGGGGTCATTCTCACCAAAAGAGTGTCATGCATTTTTTTGTACTTGATTAATGTTGATTTCAAACTTTATCAGAAATAAATTTATGATTATAATGAAAATCTGTAATTATGTAAATTACTACTAAATATTAAAATAATTTTCTTCTGAAGATCATTGAATATATTGGATTTATATATGGTAAAAACAGCATCTTAACCAGAAGTTTTACAGACACTAATAAAATGCCCTTCCTAGGCATTATTTTTATTCAGAAACACATCTGTTAATGCAGAAGTGTCAGAACACAGTGACTATTAGAAATGACAGCTTATAATTCAATGCAGCAAAAATTATGCATTCAAAGGAAATCTCTAGTTTCTACAAATGTCTTCCACATCAAGAGAAGTTAACATTAAATATAACATCTTAGGGTTAAAAAGGAAGCATTTGGCATTCATATTTTAATTGAGCTAAATGATTAAGGCTTCAGTGATATGCATGTAATTTTCTAGAGAAAATAACAAAGAATTTTCAGATGGAAGAAGTGCTAATAAATGTTGCTTTAAATATTCCTGAAGTACCTAGGTATTATTGTACATGTCACAAATTATTCTTCAGAAATATAAAAGATTATCCATTTCAAATCGACTGAAATGATGATTGAGAATAACCAGAGCTTCCAAAAATGGCCAGGAAAACCAAAGGACCCTGGAGAGAGATGATTAATAGTGCTGTCTTCACTAGACAGACAGTGGTTCTCAGGAGCATTGTCGGAGCTGGAGCTGGGGGTGGCTGCAGGAACTGTGGGACAGTAGTGCCTTCCTGAAGCATGGAAGCATTTTTCTTCCCTCTCTGCTTCTCTCCTCTTTTCCTCCCCCCACAGCTTCTTGGCCCCACGGGGACGGCCAATAGAGCAGCGAGGAATGCTGGGAACTCCAGTAGGGTTGGGGCTTGTGTGAAACAAACAAGCAAACAGATGTTAACAAAGAAGAATGTGTTGTGAAAACCATTTTTGTTGTTGTTGTTGTTGTTTAGGTGTGATGACCATAGTAAGGATTTAGGCCAAATGTGTGAGAGAAACAGTGACACAGAGAACACGGGATATGAAAAGGAGAGAAGCAGAAAAGCAATGGGGAGACACTGCTTCTATAAATGAGCCTTCTGCATCCCAGCCGTGAACTGTTTAAGCTTCAAGAGCTGCTTCTGGGAACAGCAGTTGACATTTTTTTCTTTCTGTTTTGTTGAGACCTGGTTGGTTGTCACACAGAGAGAAACTCAATATAATTTTTGTACTGACTTTTATGCTTATTTAAGCTGTTGAAATAGGATGAAAGAGTCATTTTCTATTGAGATATAAAATAAATGTTAGTTTAGAGCACATGAGGCAATATTTTAGAGGTTGTTAATTCATTGTCTGTAATGACCTCTTTAGTAAGTTCAGCAGTTTTTACAATACAAACGCTCTTATCTTCTGAACAGCCTCCATGAGAAATATGATGAGTAGCCTAGGAAATAGCTATTGCACATTTACCATTTGCTCTAGCACCTCTTTGCCACCTGTCTTGTCTTTGACTTTCCCTTTTATTTTGCTTTTTAAAATTAACTTCATTGTTTGATAATTTCACACATGTATGTAATATATCATATATTATCATATAATAAAGATATCATAATTTCTGTCCCCCCCTTCTCTCTCTTATCTTCTTCTGGTGTTTGCCAACCCTCCCCAAGCCCTACCAGTTTCTTTCCTAGGTTCAGGAGTTTTGCTTTTGTTTTGTGAGCCTCTTAGTTTAACGAAGGCCATCCGTATAACCACTAGATTGGGAGCATCCATTGTAGCCAGCTGGAGTCATTGGTGGATCCATTAACTGAAGTCAGTAATTTCCTTGCTCCCTGATTCTATCAGTAGCAAACAGTTCAATACCCTGAGGCCCTCCTCCACTCATGAGCTGCTTGGTTTTTCCAGTTTCTACCCCTTTCCACACAAATGACTTGGCATGTTCACTCATCTCTCTCTTCTTCTTCAGTCTGTTCTTTTGCATCTGTAATCTTTGGCAATGCACCAATAAGCACACTGTGTTTAGTTGCCTACCAAGGGCCTCTTCCCACTACTCATTCTTCTAGTACAGATTAGTCTTCTCGGTTAACTCTATGAACTCCAATTATGAGTCATGTTTCTAGTTGGAATTCAGACTGATGTTCAGAAGTACTCATTGTCAACTTGACAAAGAGATACATTCCAAGCATGGCCACAGATAATATAGAAAACTGCGTGGGTCATTTCAATGCCTGCTTTACAGCTTTGAGTCTGTCAAAACGTCACACCCAGAGATGGGGACTACACAGGCTGGATTCTCTAACATTGGCCCCATCAATGTTTCAGGCTTAAGGAAGTCTGTCCCCCAAAGACATGCTGAATCTCTAAATGCCAAAGCTCTCTCGTATTTTGAGAGAGCAGTTTCTTTTGTGTACAAAGGTCTTCCTCCAACACACTTGGCGCATTCTCCTTAGCATTAAAAAATAAACAGAAGCGACACATCCTTAGAGTCGCTGTCTGAACTCGAGTCACCTGTGCTGTGCCGAAGCGCTCTAAATGAATGAACTGTCAAACACCACACAGAGGTGGGAATTAAAACTGCTGAACTCGAGGTATTAGAGACGATATCGTGCTTCTTCAGGGCAGTGTGTCTGCCAGAGTTCACACAACTGCTGTGACACCATGCGTCTCCTGGTATATTAAAACATTCCCTTTGAATCACATGGGCTCTCTGCTACATTACTAAAGCTCCGAGAGATTTGGACTTCTAAACCATCATCCAATTAGAGCTGACACTCATATAGTGATATAGAAGAAGAACCCATACACAGGGGTATTTCAGAAAACACAAACAAAACTAAACAAAAACAGCTTTCTTGGACTGGAGACAGGGATTGAAACTAGCTACGGCACTGGAAGGTTTCTTAGCATTTATTAGTAGCATTTTATTGTGGTGCAAAATTTACTAACAACTTGCTTAAATGTTTATAGCAGAAAAAAATGTTTGTAACATTTTTTAATGTTTCCGAAGACACAGATTTTTCATAAGTGTTAACTACAATTAAAAAGTTATAGTTTAACAACCTACAATCCACAGCCCCAGAGAGGCTAGATAACAAAGAGGGCTTAAAGAGGGATTCATTGATTTCCCTGGGAAGTGGAAATAGAAGAGATCTCCTGGGTAACTCGGGGCAGGGGTTGGGAGTATGGGGAGATGGGAACTTGAGGGAGTGGGTTGGGTGGGCTGGGTGCAGGAGCCAGTTTAGGGGTGGGAAGGAGGGCTAGAGAGACCTGGTGCCAGGGAAACTCCCAGGAATCCACAAGGTTGACCCCAGTTAAGACTCCTAGCAACAGTAGAAAGGGTCCCTGAACTGGCTATCTACTGTAATCAGATTGGTGACTACCCTAATTGTCATCACAGAGCCTTTATCCAGAAACTAATGGAAGCAGATGCAGAAATCCTGGGCAGAGCCCTGGGAATCCTCCTGAAGAAAGGGAGGAGGGATTGTAGGAGTGGTGTGTGTGTGTGTGTGTGTGTGTGTGTGTGTGTGTGTGTGAAGGTCATGATGGAGGAACCCACAGAGACAGCCGACCTGAGCTTGTGGGAGCACGTGGACTCTGGACCAACAGTTAGGGAGCCTCCATGGGACCAACCTAGGCCCTCTGCATGTGTGTGACAGTTGTATAGCTTGGTCTGTTTGTAAAGCTCCTAGCAGTGGGATCAGGATCTGTCCCTGGTGCTGAGCTGGCTTTTGGAAACCTGTTCCCCATGCCGGATTACCTCGCCTGGACTTTATACAGGGGGAGGAGCTCGGTCCTAACTCAACTTGATGTGCCATGCTGTGTTCAAGCCCATGGGAGGCCTGCCCCTTTCTGAATGGAGATGGAGGAGGAGTGAGTGGATGAGGAGGGGGGTAGATGGGAGTCGTGGGGAGGGGATGGGAGGAAAGGAGAGAGGGGGAACTGTGGTCCGTATGTAAATATATATTAAATAGAAAAAAGTTATGATTTGAATATGAAAATTTCACTATCTGCTTGGTACTCTGTAGGTGGTGCTATTTGGGGAGTTGCTAGAAACGGTAGAGGTAGAGCCTAGCAGGAGGAGGTAGGTCACTGGATATGTGGCTTTATAAGTTTATAGCTGGACCCTGGTTCTTATATTTTCTTTTCTACACTCCTGCTGTCATGGACCAAGAGACTGGACCAAGTCTTCTTCAACCACCACCCTAGCCATCCCCTCTTAAGTTTTCTCAGGGGTTTGTCACTGAGACAAGAAGCCGGATGAATACAGTCCCTCCACAATTTCTCTCCCATGCATTTGAAGGTTCTCTTCTATGTGTTCTAGCCAGTAGTGGCCAGAAGTACTAAAGGCCTTCTTCTCTGCTAAATAAATGTACCATAGATAAGCTTGGCAGAAAACCTATCTTCTCTTTTTCTCTAACATTCTAAGTGAAGACTTCCTGTGTAGTTAGGTCTGCCTCTGAAGAAAGGAAGAGTGTTAGAATCCTGTCTCACCTAGACCGTCCTTCTCTACTGACTCCTGGTGTGCCTGAGCAGAGCAGACGCAGGAGCTCTCCCCTCTGTTCCTGGAGCGGAAGCTTGTTTCTCCGCTGCTTTCTGAGCTGCCGACTTCAAACCTTGGACCTCAGTTAATTTGGAGTGAACGAACATCTCTCTGCGATGCCACAGGCTCATACAATGGGTTCTGTTCCACAGGAAATGGTCAAGGTGCCTTCTCAGTCTCTGTCCACGCTTTCTGTGGCCTCTCCAAAGTCCTTGCAGAGCTGTTTAGTGAGCCATGCCTTACCAAAACAAACCTGTCTGTTTTTGGACAATGACACCTGTCCAATAACACAAAGACATTCTTTCTTCCCTTTGCAAGGTATGCTTTCCCTTAGCTCTTCAGAGACAATGGACCCATTTGATTGGGTGTTGGGCTAGTTATAGCTCTAAGATGCGATTGTTATCTAGGGAATGTCTCCTAAGCAAATACAATTATTTTGATGGCAAAACTGATGAGATCGAAATGAAATGATTGTTGTTACATGTTCTGTGATCTTTTCTTCCTGTACCTGAACCCCCAGTCTCTATTTTGGGCTGAATTCTTGCAAATGTGTCTTAAACTTTTGTATACTTTATGCTTTGCTTGAAATTTTTCCTTCCTTCCTTCCTTCCTTCCTTCCTTCCTTCCTTCCTTCCTTCCTCCCTCCCTTCCTTCTTTCTTTCTCTCGCTCTCTTTCTTTCTCTCTTCAATTCATCCTTTCTGATTGAGCAAATGTATTCTAAAATGAGTCATTTATACTCTAATTTCTGCTTTTACTTTTAAATATTTTATCTAATAAAAAATAAAATACTTGTCTGGATGCTTTATGATTCTAAAAGATTCTTTAGGATTTTTTTTTTTTTTTTTGGAAATCCCTGGTTGCTTATTTAAGGGTGAAGACTTAATAATGCCAATAACTTGTTTGGAAAATACGGTTTTGTTCATATAGATATTATACAAGCTATTTAAGGAGTATCTTAGATAAGAATATTTTCCTTAGATTTTTTTTTGTAATAGTTTTCAGTGCATTTGGGGGAAATGTATCTCTGTATAATGTATGGTGTTTTGGTTGTTATGTGTAAGGTCACAGGGTTAGCTTTTGTGTTTTGCTTCATTTTTATAATCATGTAAAGTAGTAATACCACAGATATAGGAAGATTAAACAATATTGGATGAAGCTGTAATGCAGTGTTTACATTAGCAATTGTAATGGAATTCATACTAAAACAAAGTCCAAAAGATCATTCTAGTATAGCTTTCAAATATTCCCACTTTGTTTCCCAATAGTCACAAATTTCAATAAGTCATGAAGTATCTAACACTTCTTCATATAATTTCTTCTACTGTAGAAGTGCATGTGTACACACACACACATGCATAAAGAGTTAAAATGGAGTACTACTCAGCAGAGTAAAACAATGACATCATGAAATTTGCAGGCAAATGGATAGAACTAGAAAATATCATCCTGAATGAGGTAACCCAGGCTCAGAAGGACAAACATGGTATGTTCCCACTCATAAGTGGATACTAGATATAAAACAAAGGGTAATCATACAACAAGCCACAACTCCAGAGAAGCTAACTAATAGGGAAGACCCAAAGAGGGATGCATGGACTGCCCTGGGAAGGGGAAGTAGATGAGATCTCCAAGAGTAAACTGGGGATGAGGGGTGGGCAATGGAGGGTAGGGGCTAGGGGATGAGAACATAAGGGAATAGGATGATTGAACTGGACAGGGAGGGAGGGGGAATGCAATTAAAGAGATACCATGATAGAGAGAGACTTCATGAGGATAGAGAGAAATCCGGTGCTAGGGAAGTTGCCAGGAATCCCCAAGGATGACCCCAGCCTGGGCTACTAGCAATAGTGGAGAGGGCGCCTGAACTGGTTTGCCCCAAAGATCAGACCAGTGAACATCCTGTCATCACAGAGCTTTTCTCCAATGACTGATGGAAGCAGATGCAGAGATCCACAGCCAATCACTAGACAGACCTCCAGGAGTCCAGTCAAAGAGAGAGAAGAGGGATTCTATGATCAAGTGCTTCAGGATCATGATGGGGAAACAGGCAGGGACAACCAAACCAAACTGAAGGGAACTCATGAAAGTTGGATCAATGGCAGTGGAGCCTACATGGGACTGGACTAGGTCCTTTGCATGGTGAGACCGTTGTGTAGCTTGATCTGCTTGGGAGGCCCCCTGGCTGTAGGATCAGAATGAATCTCTGGTGCATGATCAGGCTTTGTGGAGCTTACTACCTATGATGGGACACCTTGAGCAGCCTTGAGGCAGGGAGAAGAGCTTGGACTTGCCTCTACTGAATGTGCCTCCAAATGGGAAGCCTTGTCTTCTTGTGGGTGAGAGTGGGGGATGGGTTGAGAAGGGAAGCTGGGTGGGGGGCAGGAGGAGGGAAGAGGGGAATCTTTGATTGGTGTGTAAAACGATTGAAAAAAATTCTTTAAAAAAGATGTTATACATGATACTGGAGGAGAAGTGTAATCATTGATCTTTCCCAATGATAGATCTCGAAGTTAAAATAATGACTGTTCTGGATCAACATGTTCCCTGGGGCAGTACTGGCACAAACAATGAGAATAAACACCACTTTCTGCTTGAATTTAAGTTCCCCCTCACAAGATGAAGCCAATAGTTAGCGCCATAGGCAAGAACTTATGGCTTGATAAGATACAGTGTTAGTAGACAAACTCCAAAAGACTTATCATTCAATGACTTTTGTTTCAAAAATAAAAATATTTATTACAGTCAACATTTTATGCAATGACTGAAAATACTGATTATAACTTTGCAAACAGAGAAAATGGACAACTGTCCTTTAAACTTTCCAGAATTTAAAACCAGTATCAAGAAAAATACAAGGTGATGCCTAAGTTGACATAATTATTTGACAATTTATCTATTTTTGAAATTTGTATTGGATCTTTGTAGGAAAACATGTTATAGAGATTCTAAACTGGACATAAGAGACCATCCTGATGTTGTTACATGTTTGTTGTCTTTAGTGTTTCCTAGGAACCAAACCTCACAAGGAATGCTTCTGCAGCTGCGGACCGAATTAACATCAGTTCTATTCAAGAGATGATGTTGTTCATTTTCTGTCTGCCAAGAGTCACTAACATTTAATTTGGATTTTACTACATGATGAAATTGGATAACCAGAGGATATTAACCCATCCCTCTGTGTGGGGCGTTTACCCACCAACCCCACAGTTCCCCAGAGTTTTCTTGAGTGCGAGCAGCAGGCAATATTAGATAGAAGGATTTAGATGGAGTAGATAATCAGATAGAAAATAAAGGATAGCCTCGAGTGGGCCTGGAACCTATTCCAACGGGCCCCCGACTGTCTCTGCCCTAAGGCATTTATAGAAACGCTAAGGGGTGGGGCAAAAGATCTCTTCCACTTCCAGCATAGCCAACTGCAGACCATTTCAGACACCTGCACTCAGCCTTGTGGTCCAGTCATCCTCTCTATGCAGACCTGCTAGGTAAAGCCACTAGGAACCTGAAAATGGGTTCCCACACCTCTGTTTTCATTGTGACTGGTTTCAGGATCCCTGTAGAAAGTCATATCTGTGAATGTTCAAGTCAGTTTCTTTTATGTAAAATGGCATAACCTACACACGTTGTTTCATAGACTTAAGATAGCTATAGATTGTTTATAGCTACTATAATGCAAATGCTATGCAAGTAGTTGAACTGAATTGTTCAATGACAATGAAAAACATTTATACATGTTCAGCACACACACATGTTATTTTTGCAAATATTTTTATTTTATGTTGAATCTGTAAATATGAAGCTGGTATATATGAGGGACAACATGCATAAAGTATAAATGTTGAATTGAAGAATAGAATTTTCTTTCTATTCTTCAATTTAAGAATAGAATTGGTATTTTTCTGATAAATCTGTGATTTTTGTGCATATTATTGTTATTGAATTCTTTGAAATAGACAAAACAGAAAATATATATTAAAGACAGAGTAACAGAAGACAGATGTAAATGTCACTATGGCTATGAGATATTAAGTGTGGAATTCTAATTACACAACATAATTTGGAGAGAAATCTGATGGAGTAAAAATGTAATTATTATAAAACTGTTGATAGTCTAGGTAAATGACTTGTCCCTAAAATTAAAAAGTCAGACCTGGTTAATTATTTCTCAGCTAATAAAAACTAAAGTGATAAGGTTTATAGATTGGCAAAAAATTAATGAACTCTTTAATGAAATTTTAGTAAGTTATACAAGTCAGAAGTAACTTAATAAGAAGCCTAGAAATGTTTAGGAGTGATTAGATTTGCGGAGATATGTAATAAGACTGATAATAATGGAAGTCCATCTACTATAAAGGAGTACTTTAAAATTAAGCCAATCTTACTGTGTCTCATTGTGTAAAATGATGTAGCGCAGAGTAGTATTTAATAAACACTAATTGCATGAATTAGTGTTGATATTTAGGCCCTATAAGAAAATAAACATGATATATACATGTGTGTGGTAACTCTGAGGGCTATTGGCAACATTTCAAACTGATCATAGATCTTTCTTTGCTCTTTGTAAGCTGCTTTCTCTCTCTCCTTAATCAATACATTCTAAAATAATTATTTTTACTGCCCATCCCTGTGTGTTCAGTGCCCACAAGGACAGAAGAAGGCATCAGATCTCCCTAGAGCTGGGGTCATAGATGATTATGAACTGTCTGATTAGGGTGCTGGGGACAGACTCAGGTCTTCTAGAAGAACAGGGAGTGCCTTTAAGACATTGAGACACTTATTCCAGCCCCTTAAATCAATATATCAATAAAGTCTTTATTAGTTCATACCAAAAATCTCTAAACATACACACTAAAGGACCTCTGAAAGTTCCTTTGTTCCCAAGGACGTTTCCTATTTGCTTAAATCGCTATTCCTTGTGCCTACTATCTGTCCTCAATGCAGTTACAAGAGTAGTCTAATTCCTTGATAAGGTGGGGTTTTTTTGCCTGTAATTGTCAAGATTTGCTTCAACTTCCTTTCTGTGTATCTGGGGGCTAAGTGTGGAAAAACAATGTTTTTCTCGTGTAGGTTCTGAATTGTTCTCCCAGGTCATGGCTCCCGTGGTCTAAGGGTGTGATGTTCTACCACACTCAGGTCCTGTACAGACTCTTGCTTTCTAGTAACCGTATATTCTCTCTGGCTTTGATGTTCTCAGAAAAAAATAAAAACTGTCTGTTCCATGAGCAGAATTATTTGGCTTTCTACCAAATACTGTTTGTTAGTCATTATCTTTCTGGGTGATTTTTAGAAAGGAATATGCATTCGAGTATTGCAAACCAAATTAGAATCAGTTTAAGCAGTGGCAGAAGCTGTACTCGGCTCTGCAGTCTGGCAGGGCTGATTGAGAACTACCGCACACACAGCCAGCAGCGAGTGAGGCCCAGAAGAGAGACAAGCTGATAGTTGAAGTGAGTCATGACAGCCGTGAGGACCAGCCAGTGCATCAGAGCAAAGGGTTTCAGTATCATACAGGGAGGGGCGCTTCTGGGAAATTCCATCAGCCTTTGGGTAATTTTTTTAAGAAAGCAATTCTCTTATATGAATGATCCTGCTGGAAACCTTAAGCTGGCGGTGAAAAGCCTTATCAAGCAATGTATTTGGCATATATGTTTGTTTGGGGAAATGGCAAGAATTACTACATTGTTATAAATGAAACTACTATTTAATTATATTATATATAAAATTAAAAGTTTAGAATATACTCCTTTTTAAAAATATTATGTTTTGTTTTTGCTAGTACGTAAAAATTGAAACACTTGAAAACGTTTTAACTTTATTTTCAGACTAAAGTCCCATCCATTAATTCTTTCAGAACATTTATAAAAATTTACCCTCATATTAAGTGGGCCCAGTTAAATGCCTTTTCCCGTGGTTGCTATGATAATTATTAAGGATGCTAGATATGTTAGCCAATATGTGTATACATGCATATGCATTAATCCAATGCTTTCAAAATTCCCAAGAAATTTCATGAATTAGTGAAGTACTTTTAAAATGACTGATTTACTTCACTAGTGTGGACAGTATGCTGCTTGCAAGTTACAGAGATTAAAGGTTACACCACAGGCTTATATATCCACTTCCTCAATGCTGAGTTATCCTGATATTTGATTCTCCTTGTTCAGTCGGAACTGGGTGCCCCTTTGAAAAGAAATTTTACTTTGCTTCAAAACTTAATTGTGGTGGGTCTGGAGAGAGGGGTTAGTGGTTTAGATCTCTCCTTGCTCTTCTTGAGTTCAGTTCAGCTCACACTATCTAATTCTAGTTTTGGGGTATCTGATGCCCTCTTCTCATCTCTGTGGGCATTAGGAATATACATGGTGCATATACACACACGCAGGCAAAACACTTCTACACATAAAATAAAAATAAATGTTTAAAACTTAATTGTCTCAAAACATCTTTAAAAATATTATTAAAATCTGAAAATTTCCCCATGAGTTTATGTTTTTGGGTGACTCAACCCTTGAGGGGGAAAGGGGAGTCTTGCTGATTTTGTAATTATTCATCAAGGAATAGGAGACTTGATCTCCAGGGAAAAGGAGAAAGAGAGAGGGAGAAGGAGAGAGAGAGAGAGAGAGAGAGAGAGAGAGAGAGAGAGAGAGAGAGAGAGAGAGAGAGAGAGAGAGAGAATAGTCTGCTTCGGAGGTAGGGCCAGACAACACACTTCCTCAAGTTCAGCCTCCTTGCAAGGTGCTCCACAGTCTCCCCAAACATGACCCACAGGGGACCGACTGCTCAAATAATCGGCCTCTAAGGAATATTTCAGTTTCAAAGCATGCTGATTGTCAAGAGTAACTTGGATTTTACTGAATGGATTGATAAACATTGAGTTCTCTTTCCTTTACTCCGGATTCCTAGGTTATTAAAATTCTCTGGGAGTGATAATGCAGCATGAAACATCAATTAAGGTAAGCCATTTTACATACAGCGATTATTTTTCCTTTGAATTAGATTCCTAGAAATGAAATGCCTGTGTCAAAAGGTGCAGAGTATTTTGTTAAGGGGCTTTCAGAGAGTTAATACCAAATTTTCAGTTCTAACAGCAGTCTATGAGAGGCGCATGTGTCTCTTGCCTATTACCCAGTTGGTGATGAAAGCAGCTATGAGACTTTTTGCAAGTTCACAGGAAAACTGATGTCATTTTAATTATCATCCCTTTGTTTATTAATGAGGTTGAACTTTCATTCAATGTTTATTAGTCATTTGTGACCCCCTGTATGTTTCCTGCTCATTTTTTTTTTCTCATTTGGATATTTGATGCATTTGCATTTTAAAAGAAGAACTCATTAGCAGAAATAAATATCTCATTAGTGAACTTATGGAGGAAGTACTTTCTAAGAAGGAGACCTTTAGTATGTCTATCTCTAAGACTATTCCATAAAGAAAGGGATGGACATCTACTGATATCTGAGGCTGCTACAGCAGATGGAGAGTGCTCTCGGTAGGGGCTGATGAAAACATCTGAGTTTAGTGCTCCCCGAAACTCGGCAATCCCTTCAGAAGCTATGGAAACCAATTTAAGTATATTAAAGAAAACACAAATAATAGCAAAATAAGGGAATCCTTCTCCACATAGAGGTCACCTTTTAACAAAAATAGAGTTGATTCACTTTTCAAATTTTTGAAAAATATGTAACAGACAACATAAGGAGATCAAGGGGATACAAACTGGAAAGGAAGAAGTCAAGCTTTCACTGTTTGCAGATGACATGATAGTATACATAAGTGACTCCAAAAATTTGACCAAGGAACTCATACAGCTTATAAACACCTTCAGTAATGTGGCAGAATACAAGATTAACTTAAAAAAAAAATCAGTAGCTCTCTTATATACAAATGACAAACGGGCTGAGAAAGAAATCAGAGAAACATCACCCTTTACAATAGCCACAAATGATATAAAATACCTTGGGGTAACTCTAACTAAGCAAGTGAAAGACCTGTATGACAAGAACTTTAAGTCCCTGAAGAAAGAAATTGAAGATGTCAGAAACCATTCGTTAAAGATGCTGACTTTTTTTTTCCAGTGTGTATTTCAGGCTTCTTTATAAAAAATCAGGTGTCCTTAAGTATGTGTGTTTGTGACTCAGTCTTCAATTGAATTCCATTGATCTTGTGTCTGTTTTTATGCCAGTATCATGCTACTTTTATTGCTATAGCTTTGTAGTATAACTTGAGATCAGGAATAGTGAGATCTTTTTTTTTTTTTTTTTTTTTTTTTTTTTGGTTTTTCGAGACAGGGTTTCTCTGTGTAGCTTTGCGCCTTTCCTGGAACTTACTTTGTAGACCAGGCTGGCCTCGAACTCTCAGAGATCCACCTGCCTCTGCCTCCCAATTGCTGGGATTAAAGGCGTGCACCACCACCGCCGCCGCCGCCGCCGCCGCCGCCGCCGCCACCACCACCACCCGGCTCAGGAATAGTGAGATCTTATGCTGTTCTGTGATTGTTCAGGACTTTTTTTAAGCTCTCCTGGGTTTCATTTTTTTTGTGTATTTCCATATGAAATTGAGAATTGTCTTTTCAAGGTCTGTGAAGAATTGTGTTGGACATTTTGATAGGTATTCCACTGTATCTGTAGATTGCTATCGGTAAGATGGTCATTTTTAGTATGTTAATCCTACTGATCCATGATCAAGGGAGATCTTTCCATTTTTTGATATCTTCTCCACTTTCTTTCTTCAAAGACTTGAAGTTCTTGTCATACAGGTCTTTCAGTAGCTTGGTTAAAGTTACCCCAAGATATTTTGTATTATTTGTGTCTAGTGTGAATTGTGTTGTTTCCCTGATTTCTTTTCCAGTCTGTCATCTGTATATAGGAAGGCTACTGATTTTTGGAGTTAATTTTGTATCTAGCTACCTTGCTGAAAGTGTTTATCAGCTGTGGGAGTTCTTCAGTGGAATTTTTAGGGTCACTTATGTATACAATCATATCATCTGTAAATAAAGATTCTTTGACTTCTTCCTTCAGTTATCTTATTTCTCTAAAATTTCAAGTACTATATTGAATAGATATGGAGAAAGTAAACAACCTTTACCTGTTCCTCATATTTTGTGGAATTGCTTTGAGTTTCTCTTCATTTTATTGGACGATGGTTATAGGCTGTCTGTAAATTGCCTTTATTATGTTTAGGTATGTCCCTTGTATCACTAACCTCTCCAGGAATCTTATTATCAAAGAGGGATGGATTTTGTCAAAGGCCTTTTCACATCCAATGAAATCATCATGTGTCTTTTTCTTTCATTTCTTTATATAGTGTATCACATTTATTGATTTTCATATATTGAACCATCCCTGCATCTCTGGGATAAAGCCTGCTTGATCATTGTGGTTGATCTTTTTGCTGTGTTCTTAGATTTGTTTGGCAAGTATGTTATTGAGAATGTTTGCATCTAGGTTTATAAGGGAAATTTTCTTTCTTTTTTTTTGGGGGGGTGTCTTTGTGTGGTTTGGGTATCAGGGTAGCTATGGCCCTCATAGAATGAATTTGGCAATATTCCTTCTGTTTCTATTTTGTGGAATAATTTAAGGAGTATTGACATTAATTCTTCTTTGGAAATCTGAACGAATTCTAAGCTAAAACGATCTGTCTGCTTCTATTTAATGACTGCTTCTATTTCATTAGGGGCTATATGTGGTATTGTGTTCCCCAAAATATTGTGCACCCTAATAAACTTATCTGGGGTCAGAGAACGGAACAGCCACTAGATACAGAGGCTAGAAAATGGTGGCACTCACACCTTTAATCCTAGCCTTCTGGAGGCATCGATCTCTGTGAATTCAAGGCTATATTGGAAACATCCAGTCATGGTGACTCACACCTTTAATCGCAAGAAGTGAGCCTTTAATCCCAGGGAGTGATGGCAGATAACAGAAAGGTACATAAAGCGTGATGACCAGGAACTAGAGGCATTTGGCTGGTTAAGTTTTCAGGCTTCTAGCAGCAGTTCAGCTGAGATTCATTCTGGATGAGGACTGAGAAGCTTCCAGTCTGAGAAAATAGGATCAGCTGAGGAACTGGTGAGGTGAGGTAGCTGTGGCTTGTTCTGCTTCTCTGGCCTCAGGTTTGATTTTATTAATAAGACCTTCTAAGATTCATGCTACAGCTATAGGTCTGTTTAAATTGTTTATTTGACCTTGATTAACTTGGATACTTGGTATCTATAGAAAAATTATCCACTTCTTTCAGATTTTCCATTTTGGTGGAGTGCAAGTTTTTAAAGCATATCCTTATAATTCTCTGGGTTTCCTGGGTGTCTTGTGTTATTTTTGCCTCTTCATTTCTGATTTTGCTAATTTGGATATTTTCTCTCTACCTTTTAGTTAATTTGCATAAAGGTTTTTTGATATTATTGATTTTCTCAAAGAACCAACTCTTTGTTTCATTGATTCTTTGTACTGTCCTCTTTGTTTTAATTTTATTGATTTCAGCCCTGTTTGATTATTTCTTGCCATCTACTCCTCTTGGGTGTGATTCTTCTTTTCTTTCTACAGCTTTTAAGTGAACTGTTGAAGTTGCTAGTATGATCTCTCCACTTTTTCTATGTAGACACTTAGTGCTATGAACTTTCCTCTTAGAACAGCTTTCATTGTGTCCCATAAGTTTGAGTATGTAGTGCATTCATTTTCACTGAACTCTTAGGAAGTCTTTTCTTTCTCTATTCCTGTCTCGATCCAGTTTTCAGTTGAGACTTGTTAAATTTCTATGAGTTTATGAGCTTTCTGTTGTTTTCTGTTGTTATCCAGCTTTTTTCTGTGATGGTCTGATAGGATGCTGGGGGTTATTTCAATCTTCTTATTTCTGTTGAAATTTGCTTTTTTGTTCAAGTGTGTGGCTGATTTTGGAGACACTTCTATGAGGTGCTGAGAAGAAGGTATGTTCTTTTGTGTTTGGGCGAAATGTTGTGTAAACATCTGTGAGATCCATTTGGCTTACAACATCTGTTTGCTATAGCAGTTCACTGTTTAGTTTTTGTCTAAATGATCAGGTCCATTGGTGAGAGTGGAGTAGTGAAATCTCCCATTATCATTGTATGAGGGTCAATATATGATTTAAGCTGTAGTGGCATTTCTTTTTATAAAAATGAGTGCCCTTGTGTTTGGGGCATAGATGTTAAGAACTGAAGTGTCCTCTTCATGGATTTTCCCTTTGATTAGTATGCAGTGTCCTTCTGCATTTCTTTTAATTTTGAATTGAAGTCTATTTTGTCAGATATTAAAATGGCTACACAAACTTGCTTATTGGGTCCATTTTGTTTGGAATATCTTTTTCCAACCCTTTACTCTGAGGTAATGTCTATCTTGGATGTTGAGGTGCATTTCTTGAATGCAGCGGAAGGATGGATCCTATTTTCACATCCATTCTGCTAGGTTGTGTGTTTATTGAAGCATTAAGACCATTGATATTTAAAGATATTAATGACCAATGGTTGTTGATTCCTGTTGTTTTGTTGTTGTTGGTGGTGACGGTATGTGTATGTGTGTTTGTGTTTGTGTTTGTGTGTGTGTGTGTGTGTGTGTGTGTTGCGTGTGTGTTTCTCTTCCTTTGATTTTGGTGGTCTGAGATGATTTATTCCCTGTGTTTTCATGGTTGTAGTTAACATCCTTAGGTTGGAGTTTTCTTTCTCACACCCTCTGTATGGCCAAATTTGTATATTAATATTGCTTGAATTAGATTTTATAATGGAATATATTAATTTCTCCATCTATGGTGATGGAGAGTTTTGCTGGGTATAGTCTGAGCTGACATCTGTGGTCTCTTAGAGTCTGCAGCCCATCTGTCTAGGATGTTCTAGCTTTTAGAGTCACCATTGAGAAGTCAGGTGTAATTCTAATAGGTCTACCACTGTATGTTACTTTATCTTTTCCTCTTGCAACTTTTATATTCCTTCTTGTTCCATATGTTTCGTGTTTTGATTATTATGTGGTGAGGTGTCTTTCTTTTCTGTTCCAATCTATTTGGTGTTCTTTCTGCTTCTTTACTTTTATAGGCATCGCCTTGTTTAGGATTGGAAAATTTTCTTCTATGATTTTGTTGAAAATATTTTCTGAGCTGACCTTTGAGCTGAGGTTATTCTCCTTCCTCTATTCCCATTATTTTTAGATTTGGTATTTTCATAGTGTTCCAGATTTCCTGGATATTTCATATGAAGAGTTTTTTAGGTTTAGTATTTTCTTTGTACTTATACACAATAGTGATGTATTCATTTTTTTTCTGTTTTATTCTTACATCTCTTATATTCTGTTGGTGAAACTCGCCTTTATAGTTTCTGTTTGAATTCCCCAATTTTTCATTTCAAGCATTCCCTCAGTTTGTGTGTTTTCTTTTACTGATTCTACCTCCGTGTTCTTGTCTTGAATGGTTTTTATTCATTGCCTTGTACTGTTTCTCTTGGTGTTCTCCTGGATTTACTTAAGGATTCATTAATTTCTTCTATATGGCTTGCTATCATCTCCATAAGACTGTTTTTAGGTCTTTTTCTGGGCTTCAGCTTTGTTGGAATACTTAGTGCCTGCTCTGGTAGTGTTGCTGAGCTTCAGTGGAGACATTGTTCCGACTGTTATCGATTGCATTTTTATGCTAAAGTCTAAGCATCTGGAATTGGAATGATTACAGGTCTGGGTAGTGATATCTGTTTTTGTCTCTGTTGGGTCAGTGTTTTGTTCCTTGGTTCCTGCCTCCTCCCTGGACTTCAAGATAGAGGCATGACTCTGTGCTGCCTGGTAGGAAATTTTCTGTGGACCCATTTCCCTGGCCTGCTCAGCTTGGTGTGTTCCCAAGGTATGCCTACTGGTGTTGGAGGTTGGCATGATGGGATGAACTGGGGCAAGGAAAGTTGGAGTAGATCTTTCTATTCCATTGGGATGGAACAGAGAGGAAAGAGGGACAGTGGCAGATGTTCTGCTGCAGAGCTGGGGACGAAACTGGAATTGGAGCTGGGGGAACAGAGGGAGAAGAGAAGATCTACAGATAGCCTACCTGGTTTTCTGGCAGGTGTGTCCCATGGGGTAGCAGGATGTGCCTGCTGGGGCTGTGGGTTGGGATAAAGCAACTAGTAGGGGGAGGTTAGAAGGGGAAGAAGTTCTGTGGGAGGCAAGGAGATGGGAGTAGGGCAGCTGGGGAGGTCGCCAGGGGGAGGTTAGAAGGGGAAGGTCTGTGGGAGACAAGGAAATGGGCTTAGGGTGGCTGGGGAGGTCGCCAGGTGTTCTGATGCAGACCTGGACATGAGACTAGGAGATTGGATCTGGGGGAACAGAGAGCAGCAATCACCTTAATCTAGCATTCTCACAGTTCTAGTTTTTGTATAGATTTGTTTCTATGCATTTGAATGTAGATGTAATTACACTCTATGTAGCCTTATAACTCTTTTCTTGTATTTAACATTATGGTTTAACCCTGTTAGTATGAGTCATTAGTCGAATTCCTGAATCTCTGTATAGTTTAATTTTACTTATATTTTTGAGCAATTAGATTTCCCCTTATTTATTTTTTTTACTATAATTTCTTTGTGTCTGTTCTATTTTTCATGGCAACATTTCTTTTCACTTAACAATCTGTCACAGGATTATAACCAACTATTTTCAACCCAAACATGTTAAGAAGACTGATAAGAAATGTCAGGGATGTAAACCACACTATGCTGGGTCTTCATGTCATGTTCTGTGGTACCAAATCCTGGAGTGTTTGCTTGTGAACCTCAGAGCATGCCTCACTAATTCCTCCTTGTACTACACTGGAAAGAGCATTGACTGAATAAATAGAAGACCCATTTCAGGCATCTCTATGTAATCTTGGGTGAATTACCCCTTTAGAGCATCTATTATCTCATATATAATGTGTGACTTCTATAGTATTTTTGAAGATGATTCTTTTGCAAGAATTAAACAAAACAGCATATGATGCTTTCTGGAATGTGTGCACTTAATGTGTTCAAGCTAATGTTGGGTCCTTCCTCCTCTTTTTGTTCTTTCCTTTTTTCATAGTGTTGTATAAATAAGCTTGCTCTTGTCTTTTCTTTTTGAGACAGGGTCTTGTTCTGCAGCCCAGACTAGGGTGAAACTCTCCATCCTTCTGCCTCAGTGTCCTCAGTGCTGAGATTACAGGTGTGCATCATGCCCTGCTCTGAAATGGTCTCTTTGCGAAGCTTCTAGAACACAGCAATGATGTGGTTTTCCATCAGCTAATGCTAAATGAATGTGTGAGTAGAAGTCTGGTCCACAGGAATGGTCCCTGTCTTTCCTCCGGTGACAGCAGCCTCGCCATGGGCCTGATGCTGCTTTAGGCTAAACCAGGCTCCCGCCTCTCTCCCCGTATGCATCATTTAAACTAACTTTCCCTCCCTCTTCTCTCACTCTTCCCCCTTCCTTCCCTCCCTCCTTCCTCCATTTCCCTCCCTTTCCCCCCTCCACCACTGTGTCTCCCTCTTTCTTTCTGTTCTAAGGATCAAGCTCAGGACTTTAAGCTTCCTGGATAATCAACTACCACTGAGCTACATCGTCAGCTCCTTCTACACTCCCTTTTATTAGTTAAAAAAAAACCATACAAAATAATGTGTTTCTGTAACTCTATGTCACATTCATATATTAAATGTTTTTGGAGACCTCCCTCCCTCCCTCCCTCCCTCCACACTGGCACACCTCTGTCCCCTTCCTGCATGTTCTCTGCTTCCCTCAAGTGGCCCTTTCTGCCTTCCTGTCACATGTTTCCTAGTATCCTCCTCTGCTTTGCCTTCCCTAGCTCCCCATTAAGACCTGAAAATTTCCTCTGCTAAGCAACACATCTCAGCTGCAGAAAGACAAGCTTTGCATGTCTTGTCTCATACGAAGATCCAAGATTTCAAATTTGCTTGCATGCATATGTGTGATGGTGTATGTGGATGTCCTTTCACTTTTGATACACTTCATTCTCCATAATCATGTCCTGGAAACATTTCGTTCCCATACCTTGCTCATCAGGTGATCAAGATTTTTAGACACAACTAGCACAGGATATTTAAACAGGTATCAAATGTCATGTTTTAGGAAAGCATTATTGGCTGAAAATTTGTGTTCATCTAAAATTCAAACAGTGAAATCTAATTCTTAGTGGGATGGGTTTGGGCCTTAAGGGCAGTGACTAGATTTAGGTGAGATCCTAAGTGTGCTACTTTTTAAAGATATATTTAGTGCTCTGATGCAAACAGAAAATTTCTTTCTTTGCGTCAAGAAGGCATCTGACTACAACCCAGGGCTCAGACTCTCCTCAGGATCAAATCTTACATCACCTTGGCCCCTCATTCTCTAGAACTGTGAGAGATAAATGTCTGCTGTGTGGGACACCCAGTCATAGTATTTTGTTGCAGAAATTCAAATTGAATAAGAGAATAAAATGAGGTTCTACAATCATCCATGGATAAAATGCTTCCCATTCTTACATGAGAAATGGTCTCTTTCCCTTCCTTATAGCATACAGAAAGATCTTGCTGAAATAAGATGGGGATTCAGTATTCTGGGAAGGTCTCTTTCTGTTTAGAACCCAAAATTAAAGACAAACTGATTGTTTCTTTTCATCTGTTATAGACATGTTTTTTGTGATCTGGAATATATTTTACTGGGAGGAAGCCATATCTTAATGATCCCAGTTTTCTCATAAGTTAGAACAAGAGAATCTTATGTGCTTACATTTGAAAAGAAGAGTCATGTTTCCCAGGTTATTTCTGAAAGTTACAGATGACATGAGATGATATTTTAAAAAAGACCTGCATGTTTCCATTGTACATCATGTGAAGTTTACAGTTTCTGTTGGAGTGTGTGTGTGTAGTCAGGGTGGTAGACAACAGAAAGGTGCAAATGCTATGGAGTGGATCAGGTTGAATAAGGTGAAGTGGGACCATGGGGAGAAAAGTGGAAGGCTGGGGAGAGGGCAAAGCCTGAGCTATGCGCCAGACTCAGCTGTTTCATTTCTCACCTGTGCTGTCAAATCCTGTTTCCTTCTCTCTTGTATGGGAATAATGATGACATTTTCTGAGCTAGTCACAGCTTTTCCAGTCATTAAGTTGTGAAGCTTAAATTACTTTGGTGGAGCGTCATCCCACTCTGGTTTTTATAGTAGAAACGTATTGTCATTATTAATAAATTCCTAGTATTTCATGTTTACCAGGAGATAAGTTGTGGTTAATAAATGCCTGTAGTTGTGAGCTTAAGAAATTCAAAAGCAGAGACAGAAGAATCATGACTCCAAGGCCAACCTGGACTACATTGTGAGGTCACAGCCAACCTAAAATACCCTGTTCCAGCACATCAACAACACATTGAAAGAAATTCAAATGAATCATTATTCCTTTTTAATAAAATTTTGTCTCAAGCTATCTATCCTATCCCAATTTTAGAGCAGGATAAAATATAATATGTAATATACTATTTATGAAAACAGTAATAGAAGCAACTAGTTTGGGGAGAAATTTATTCATAACCTCAGAAAATATGTTAGGTGTTTCAATATGAGTGCCTGCTTCTTTTAATGTGCAGATTTTCTTAGAAGCTTCCTGAATCCTTTGAGTGACTAAGTACAATAAGTGCAACTTATTGTATCGACCTCACTATTAATTCCACCGCATAAAACTACTTGGAGGAAGAAATGAAAGGAAAATAAAGGTAAAGAGGGTGTTGGGTGGGCAGAGAAGGAAGGAAGACAGGGACATTTGTCACACAACTTGTTAGCCACATGTACAATAAATATATCGATTAGTATTTTACTAGGACTTCTTTTAAAGGTCTCAAGAAAAAGGTCAAATGAACTACTCTGGAAGGCATTAAAAATTAACACTTTAAAATTACCATACAGCTACCTCACCACCATCGTTGTTGAGTCTAATACCTGCATGAGTTTGCCACTGAAACACCCTGTTTTCATTTTCAGCTGAACTGTTTTGAGTCAACTGTTTATTTTATAATGAAACAAAATATTATAGAAAAGTCATAAAAAAGTCATAAAGATAGGATAGCAAGTTTTGGGCACTCATTATTCTGTTCCTCCTCACATTAGCATCTTACATAGTCATGGGATGCTTAAGGGGACCAGTATCTATCATCTATCTATCCATCCATCCATCCATCCATCCATCCATCCATCCATCCATCCATCCATCCATCCATCTATCTATCTATCTATCTATCTATCTATCTATCTATCTATCTATCATCTATCTATCTATAGACAGGGTTTCTCTATGTAGCTTTGCACCTTTCCTGGAACTCACTCTGTAGCCCAGGCTGGCCTTGAACTCACAAGAGCTTTGCTTGGCTCTGCCTCCTGAGTACCGGGATTAAAGGCATGCACCACCACTGCCTGGTGTCATCAGTATTAGAACAGGACAGTAACAAACCTTTAGATACATTTGGGATTTCAGCAGGCTTTGCACTAACATCATTTCCCTGCTTCAGCATTAAATCCAGAACATCACATTATGTATTATTGTGGGTTGTGATTGCTTTTCAACCCTCCTTTGTCTTAGTTACCCGTCTGTTGCCCCCATAAAATATGCTGGCAGAGCCAACTTGAGGGAGAGGGGGTTTGTTTTGGTTCACAGATTGGGGGTGTAGTCTCTTCTGGTGGGAAATTCCCAATGGCACGAACTGGTTACATTGTTTCTACAGTTAGGAGGCTGTGAGTAGTGATTGCTGGTGCTCAGCTTTCTTCATTTTATGCAGCCTAGGGAATGGTGCTGCCTATTTTAACAATGGGTCTTCCCACCTTTAATTTATTCAAGATACTCCCTTACAACTGCTCCCTAAGGTGTGTGTCTAGGTGATTCATTCTAGGTGATTCCAGATATCATAGTTGATAATCAGAATTATCCATCACAGCATGTGTATCCACTTCCTATCGATGTTTTTTTTTAAAAAAGCACAAACTTAAGAACAAGCGGCATTGCAGTTGTACATTACAATTCTGGAACCCAGAATTCACAGGACTAAAATCAACATGTCTGCCAAGTCGCCTGTAGTCTCTTGCTTCCTGACTCTTCTCATCCAAACTTCCAGTATTTCTGGTAAAGTTCTCAAGAACCTCATGACATTAGACTTCTCATTTGCAGGGCTCTAAGACAATGGGTGCGTGCTGTCTGAAACCTCGGTGTTTATTATGGTACTATTATATCGTTATTGCAGTTGGACTTGGTGATGGGAAGTCATTTGTAATAGTTTTAAAAATCGTTTCAGAAAAGTGATGAGAAATAGGATCTTGGGGGAAGGGAATGGAGAAAGGAAAGGTGAATTGGCTCATGGACTTCCTTATCGGGAAGACATTCCCCAATTCTCCTCCATCTTCGAGGTAAATTCCTGTCATTATGTCTTCTGTGACTTTCCGTCAGAGTTGGCCTTTGTTTCTTTTGGTTCCTACCACCTGGACAGTCCCCTGTTGTATAATATGATTTCTTTCCTCATTAAACTCTGTGTAGGCTTGCCTCTTAGCAGCCTGATTAACTGAAATGAGTATCAAAGCTTTTTACAGAATTAATAGTTATAGAGAAGATTCTTACACATCGATAAAGTGATTATAAGGTTATGCCCTCTTACCTGAGAAGCTTCGTTATTTCTACTGTTTAGGTTCAGTTCAGTAATTAGGTTTCTAGTCAAATGTTTGGTAAGATAAGCAGAAAGATTAAGCGATAGAACAAATACCCATCACATTAGAGCATAAGCATATAAAATCTATTTACTTATGTGAAATGCCTTTTCATGAAAATATTTGTAGATCATTATCTTAAGTTTCAGAAGTCAATTTCCAAGTAAGTCCCAAGATACAGCTTTCCATGGAAAGGGAAATCATCGTCACAAAATCAATTATAGAACTATTTAAATTTTAGGAAAAGGAATGCTAAGACATGAGATTAGCATTTGAGAGCTTAAACACATCTGCACTGGGAGTTTAAACACACAGAGACATGGGAACAGGAACTTCAACCAATTAGAACCACCAGAAAGCAAGCTTTACCCAAATAAACAGAAATAACAATCCAGGCTTTAAAGTGTCATAAAATTTTCACCTCTGAAACCAGTTCATTTTACACTTCATCGCTTGCTCCTGTCAGCCCCCTCTCCTTCTTCTCAGGGACCTGCCTCTTCAATAGTCCCACTGCTCAGCTAGTTTTTCCTGCTGACTTCCAATCACTGGTTCCCACACTTGTTTGTTTTCGTTATCTGATAGGCACCGAAATTTGCTTAGAGTATGCAACACCATCTTACATAACTGGTCTTTCATCTGGCACCTCCACCCATCCGAAACAATGTGAGGCTAGGAAGAAAACAAGGACACTGTTACAAAGCCAGGCCCTGTCATCTAAAGCTGACTCTTTGGGGAGTCCCTCAGATGCTCTCCCTGTCTGTTTCCTTTGACGCCATCGATTTGTTAGTACATCCTGAGGATACCAGCGATGTCAAAAAAAAAAAAAAAAAAAAACCAAAAAACTAAAACTTCTTTAAAATTCATTTAAAATGCATGTTAATTCCAAATAACGCAGACCATATTTTAAAATTCACCTTCGAGTAGTAGCTCATGGTTTCTAAGTTTATTTTAATAGTTAAATATTCTTGTTATTTTGGAGCTTACTTAAAAAAAATCCTTCTGCTGTTTCAAGCAAAAAGGCAGCCTTTATGGCGAGCCACAGTCTGCCCTGTGAGCGCTGAAATCAAAATCATCCCTTGCCATTAATAGGCTGTGCAACGTTTTGCTTTCTGCTGCAATTTCTTCACTTGAGAAAAGAAGATTATATAGAGCTCTCTCTAAATGTGGGGCACAGGGAAATCGCAAATAATCATAGTTTCAAAACAGAAGTTTTGTTTTACCAATGTCTGAAATCCCTGTTACAAATATTAGCATTGTAATAGGAATAAAAAAAAAAAACATTAACAGGAAACAAGATAGAATTTGTCGAGTTCAACATTGATCCAGTTTAGAAACTGGAATATTCTGAGGCAGGAGATTCAGGGAAAGGAGTGGTCCATTTCAGAAGTTTGCCTTTGTTTGTTGGCAGGGCTCTGCAGGCATCCTGCTTCGTCTACTCTCCCTCGTCTAGCTTATAAAGAAAGTGAATAAAAGCACACCCACGTCCTGAGTGTGGCTCATATTCTGAGTGATACACTCTGTGCCTTGTGTTGAATATTGTTAATCCATAGGATAACCCTGAAGATCTGATATTATTAGTTCTACTTTAGTGACAAAAATTGAAGCTTAAAAGGTCAAAGATCTTTTCTGAGGTCACATATTAAATGGGTTTAAAAGTGAAAGAGATTTCTTAGCAGTCAAAGCTGTTCACAATGTTTGAAATCACATGTTAGTTTTCTGTAAGCTCTCTCTTTCCCACAGCAATTGGTTCCTTGCATAATATGAGGAATGCATTTCTCAGCTGTCAGTGTTCTTTGAAAGAAAAAGCTGAATACTTCTCTTAAGCTGGGCATTCATGGATGAATATTTCTCTACTGATAAATATTCTGAACTTGATGTACAGCCTGACAATTTCTTCTTCTCCAGCTGTATAAAAATGTTGACGGATGTTCAACCAGAGATCAAGTAAAGCCTCTAATCTATCCTCTCATTGGGACTCTCCCACACCTGGCCTCTCCCAGCTTGGCCTCATGGAGAGGATTTGTGTATTCACTTGTTCATGTTTTTAATCATAACGTGTCTGTTAATTTCATTTTATGGGTGTGTGTTCTGCCTTGTCAGAATCACTTTGAATCTTAATCCCATCATATTGCATATTAGCTCTGCCTTTCAATTTGCTGTTATTTTTAAATTTGATAACCATGATTTCTGAGCCTTCATCTAGGCTGTTGATAAAAATATTGAACCAGAAAGGGCAAAGATACAATCTAGCATCCCGGGACCAGAGACATTTTAGTTAATGATGCTTCATCGAAATGAGCAATGGCTCAGCGATAAGAGGGACTGCAGTTTTGTTTGCATAATATTTAATGATTTCAAAGCTATATTTTGCCATATAATACATTATTGTGATCTCATCCAGTCTGAGTGGGTAGACGGAGAAATTAGATTGCGAGGGTTGTGGTGGATGCCTGCGGTGTTCCAGGACTTGAGGGCCTCCGTCATCACTACTATTTCCCCGTTCAGGTCCCTGCCACGATGAGAGTCTGGGGAACATCATGTTTGTGACTTAAGCAGCACAGGACTTGGCCGACATTAACTTCTTTCCGAATAGGGAACACATCGCACGTTTGTGCGTCATTCTTGCACAAGGGCCATGCCCACATTTTCTGCATTGCTTAATTTCAGTGCACGTGCTATAAGCACTTTTATGTGTGTTTCAAATGTTATCCTTGGTGATTTTTTTTCCACGTAGGCATTTATTATCATGCTGCGTGGGTATTTAGTATCTTGTTTGTTGTCTGTTTCTGCAAAACGCCGGCTATGGAAGGCAGGGTTTTTTCTTTTCTGTTTGCCTCTTCTAAATTTTTTTCTATGTTCTTTTAAATCTTACATTTTTATTACTTTTAATTTGTGTGTGTGTGTGTGTGTGTGTGTGTGTGTGTGTAGGCATGTGCACATGCATGCAGGTGCCTGCAGAGGCCGGAAGTGTGGGATACCTCTGGACCTTAAGTTACAGGTGGATGTCTGCTGGCTGACTTGGGTGCTGGGAGTTGAATCAGATCCTCCAGAAGAGCAATACACTCTGCTAATCACTGAACCGTCTCTCCAGTCCTGTTTGTCCACTTTTATAACTTGTAGTACCCAGAACACATAGTACATAGTGTATGTAGATACTCGACATCTAGAAATGATTGGAAAAATTTAAGGTTTATGGGTCTGACAAGTTTGTATAAGTGTGTTTGAAGTTCTTAAGGAGAGGTTTGATAAATTCAGCCCTACCATGGCAGTGAACCATATATGTGAACTAAACATATATTAGCTGCTTGCCACTGGCCTTTCCTCTTACTTTGGGCCAGAATAAAAGGGGTCCCTCTCTGCTCCTCAAGGTTCCTGGCACTTGTTGCATGTGGCCTACATCTAAATGTTTTGCTTCAGCTACACTAAGTTTTACTCCAAATGTGCATTCTAGTTTATAGCTGTTCTCAAGGAACTCATTACTTGCGATAGAAATTTCAGCTTCCTAGTGTCTGCCTCTGGTTTCTTCACGGCCCATGTGGATCCTCTGGGGCTTTGCTTCCTTGGTAGAGACTGTACCTCATTCTCATGGTTGCAATGTACTCCTTGCCTGTGGCAAGTTATCAAACTCCTTCTTCTCATCTCATGTTCTTCTGCATCGATACGGAGATGTTAACAGACGGGCAGCCCAGGAAGGATTTGACACACGCAGGAGCCAACAACTCAAGCCTTTAGCTGACTTTTCCACATTCCTGAAATGGTTCATATACTTCTTCAAGTGGGATTAGGTATGCTTAGGAAATATAAAGCACAGCACATACAAAAATACCCACAGTCCCCCACCCCCCACCCCCATTTTATGCCGGAGGAAGAGAAGTGACCTAATTACTGTTTTCAACTACTTGACGGATTGTGTCCATCTGTTTTTCTGCTCTGCCGGGAATAGAACTACAGGAAATGGGTTTAATCTGTAGCCTGAGCATTGTGGTTTATACAAAAAGGAGAACTTCCTGACAGTGAGTAGTGGATTACAGAATTTGTTTCTTATGAGATTTAGAATTCCATCTGGCCAAGTATGATGAAGGGTTTGCTATAGTTTTCTCTGAAGATGGTAGATGTAGGACTGACTGAATGTAGGTTAAACGGCCCTAACAAAACGATTTATTTTATTTTTCCCAACATAATATTTTTATTAATTATTTGGGAATTTCATACAATGCACCTTGATCACACTTGCTTTTCCTTTCTCCTAGTTCCACTCTCCCACTCTTATGCCCCCCCCCCTACAAAAAGAAAAAAAATCCACAAAGCCCAGTTTGTTTTGTCCATGTACTCACTGGGACATAGTCAAACTCCCAGTGGCCAGTCACTTAAAGATAGCTGAGTCCTTCCAGAACTCACCAGAACCTCGCCAGAAGCCATCAACTGTGAAGAGCTGCACTTCTTACAAATTTTATTTGCATGCATGTGTGCACCTATCTGTGTGGATGAATGTCATGTGAATTCCAGAGGAGGCCAGATAAGGGTGTCAGCTCCCCTGGAGCTGGAGTGACATTGTGAGTTCTGGGAACCAGACTCAGGTCTTCTGGAAGAATAGGAAGCACTTTTAACTACTGAACCCTCTCTCTAGCGGCTAAATGACCTTTTAATTATTTTTACTTGTAGGAATAAATGATTTATTTTTGAAAATAAAGAACTACAGTAGTTTCATATTTTCCTGACATTTGTTTCTAAAACATTGTTTTGTTAATTCCTTTTGGATCTCACAGTGTAATTTGAACACGGTCACCCCCTGGCTCCTCCCAAATCTACCCTCTCCACCTCCCTACCCGACCCACTGTGAGTTTCTTCTTCCTTTGCCTTTGGAGTCTAGTTTGTGTCACTCAATTCCTTCCGGAAGTGGACCCCTCCAGGAGTGTGCTGACTGACTAGGGGGTTGAATCATTAAAGAACCCTGACTTTCTCTCCCCCTGTAGCCATCACATGTTAATAATCCCTCAGGTAAGGTTGAGATTTTGTGCCCACATCCTCCACTCTCTCTCGGGACTTTTCTCAGGTTTGGGTTTACACACGTCTTGCGTATGCTCTCACAAACCCCCTGAATTTATAGGTTCAACTGCCTCATTATGTCCGGATAACGCTGTATTATTGAATTCATCTTCCACCCCTGGCTCTTCCAAGCCTTCTGTCTCCGCTTCTGTGACGTTCCCTGAGCCCCAAGGGAGAGATGGGATATGAATGTCCTATTTAAGGCTGATACCCCCTCATCTCTTGTTCTCTGCATGTGGACCAGTGGAGAGCAACATTTCAAAAAGAGATAATCCATTCCAGATGCTGTTTTTTCTTATTTACTACTGTGTGGCAGGCATCTCGTTGGAATGTTGTCCACCATTCTAATAGGATAGCTTTATTAAAAGTCTTGTATGTTTCCATTCCTTTTGGTCATTTGTCCCTGTGCTTTATCCAACCTTGGTTTCAACAATTCTCGCTCATATAAACCCTCCTCTTTCTCGCTAATTGGACTCCCAGAGCTCCACCTGGGGCCTAGCCGTGGATCTCTGCATCCAGTTCCCTCAGTCGTTGGATGGGGTTTCTAGCATGACAATTAGGGTGTTTGGCCATCTCATCACCTGAGTAGGTCAGTTCCAGCTGTCTCTTGACCATTGCAAGCAGTCTATTGTGGGGGTATCTTTGTGGATTTCTGTGGGCCTCTCTAGAACTTTTCTTCTTCCTATTCTCATGTGGTCTTCATTTACCATGGTCTCCTATTCCTTGTTCTCCCTCTCTGTTCTTGATCCAGCTGGGATCTTCTGCTCCCCCAAGCTCTCTTTCCCTCGACCCTCACCCTTCATTACCCCCAGTCAATGAACCAATGGCTGAGGGGCCCCTAACTGGATCAGGCCCTCTGAATGGGTGAGACAGTTGATTGGCTTGATCTGTTTGGGAGGCATCCAGGCAGTGGGACCCAGTCCTGTGCTCATTGCATGAATTGGCTGTTTGAGACCTGGGACTTATGCAGGGTTGCTTGGCTCGGCCTGGGAGGAGGGGACTGGACCTGCCTGGACTGAGTCTATCAGGTTGATCTCAGTCCTTGGGGGAGGCTTTGCCCTGGAGAAGGTGGGAATGGGGGGGGGTAAGCTGGGGGGAAGGGGAGGGTGCAGGAGGGGGGAGAACAAGGGAATCCGTGGCTGATATGTAGAACTGAATTGTATTGTAAAATAAAATAAAATTAAATTAAAAAATCTTGTATGTATGTATATGCACATATTTTAGGAAGCTTCTGGGGTAATAAGCTTCCATACTGCTTTTTCAGAAGACCTTGGTGTTAGTTGTCCTTTCCATATTTCCTCGACTGATTTGTGCTCTGTCCCACCCCAATTTATCCCTTTCTGTTTCATTTTTTCTCTTTATTCTCTGTGTGTTTTTCCCCTCCCTGAATATGTCCACTGCATGTTCTCTCACAGCTTCGCTGACCTCTGTAAGTATTCCAAATGCAATACGTTTCTGAGTAGTTGAAGTTAACATCCGGAAATGAGAAAACATGTTGTTTATCTTTCTGGCTCAGAATGAGTGATTCTGGCTCCAGCTATTTACCTGTGAGTTTCATTTTTCTGAACAGCTGAAAAAAAATTCTTGTGTAAACGGATCACGTTTTTCACTATCCGTTAATCAACTGATGGACATCTGGCCTGTTTCCATTTATTGTCTATTGTGAAGCAATGAGCATGGATGAGCAAATAAACATCTTTGTAGTGAGATATAGTATCCTTTGGGTATATGTCCAAGAATGAGTGGTATAACATAATATTTTATTTTAATGGAAAAACACATTTAAAATAATCTCAAAACTGACTCCTAAAGAAGGAACAGGAGTACATGGTGGGATTAAATAGCCAGGAAAGGGTCAGAAGAACTGGGAGGGCCTTATCTGACAGCCAGAAATGTCGTGTGCCTGCCTAGGCTAAAACACACCATCACATCTCTTCACCAACATGATGTTGATGGAAAGAGATTTCCTCTGGGAATGATGTGGCTGTTGGCCATCCTCAAGTACAGGTTGCTCTGATGATCTAAGGAATCATCAGATTTCCTTGTTTGGTCCCTTGTTCATGAAAATGAAGCAAGCAGAACAGTTCAGTGACAGGTAGGTCTGTGGTGATGGCAATGGACTGTTAACACTTCCTAGTTGAAGGAAGGGGGTGCTAGGGGACTCTCACCTGGGATCTTCGCCATTTCTCCCTCTAGCCACAGGGCTGCATATATGAGATACTGGAGTATGTAGGAGGTGGAATGTTAACTGAAGGCAGGATCCTGTGACACAGCTTTTATGATGTCATCACTCGTTGTGGGTGACAGAGTAGAGACTTTCAGTGATGCACCTGTAAATTACCTGTCCTTTTGCTCCTTCTGCTTATGGCCCAATAAACTCAGTGGATCATCAAAATAATAAAAAAATCTCAAAAATGAATGCTGTGACATTTCTAGAGTGTAGGAGGAGAGACCTTCAAAAAAAATCTCACTTATATTTATATATTTGTTTATTGTCGGGCAGCTTGAACAGTATCCATAGGCAACTGCTCATCCTGGTCTCCAATGCTGTGGAACAGAAATGTGTACAGTATGTTTTTATTAACATTGGAGTAGTCAAGGTTTCTTAATCTTGAAATTATTTAAGTACAGTTTATCAAACAACATTTTTTTTAAATTATGCTTTAGAGGACCAAGACATGAGTTGACTTTTTCTTTTGTAGATGCATTTATCTTAATTTGTTCTGTACATTTACTGTATTCTTTGGTAATTGTTTTCTGCAGGTAAGGAGAGGTGGCTGCTGATAGTCATAATAAATGCACAAATAACAACGTAAAATTTCAGGCACTGTAGTTGTTATTATCAAATATGTGAGTTTCAGGCAAGGGAACCCTAGAAAGAAATTTAATGCCAAGAATAAAATAAGGAGAAGAAATGGCTATTCATGAACCAAACAATCACTCTTGAAAACTGAATAAAGACTAATAAAAGAAGGTGAAAAGGGAAACAATAAAAATGTAATAAAATTGGAACCGACCATACGTGAAGTCTTTGAAATATAGAACTATAGATGACAAAGACATGTAGACAGGTTTTCTGCTACGAAGTTAGAATGTTAGTGACTCCTCAGATTGGCCTCAAATTGTATGCATAATAATCACAGTTATATAATTGTTTTAAAGATTCTATGAGTCACCAATGAAGGCAGAAATTATGAACAAAAGCTTCCTAAAGCAACAGAAATAAAATCATTATACACATATATGCAATTTATATATGAAATAAATATACACACATGAACATACTGCGCAGATTAATCATATATGGCTTCCTCAAAGCAAAAATACTTTATCATTACCACAAGTAAGGGAAGACGTTTGGTAGGTCACAGACTCAACCAAACCTATTGTATATGGCCTTCTTTGGGAGAGACTTTTCTTTCATTGACAACCATTTATTATTTTTAATTTTTAAAAAGGTTTTGAGATTATGTCATTACATCATTTCCTCCTTCCTTTCCTTTCTACAAACCCTCTCATGTACCGTCTTGAGCTTTATCAAATCAAGGGTCTCTTTTCCTTTAATTGGCATGTATATATTCCTAAACACGGAAATGTAACCTGCCCGATCTGTTTCTTGCATATATGGTTTCAGTGCTGACCACTTGGTATTGGATAACCATTTGGTGTTATAAATAATTATAATAAAATAATTGGTGTGCTCTTCCCTGGGAAAGACCATTCCTCCCACTGTCAACCCTACTTAGTTACTGCAGTTCTTTGTTTAGGGTTGAGGGCCCCTGAAATTCTCTTGTCCATGTCGCCATGTCCATTGGTGCCATCAAGACTCAGGCCATGTTTAGATAGCTATGTTGTGAAGACTTCATGGGTGTAGCTTCTAACATTCCTAGGAAACACACTCTCAGAGAAAACTCCCCTTTCCTCCGGCTTTTATAATTTTTCTGGTGCTCTTCTGCAATGATCCCTTAGCCTTAGGTGAGGTAGCTGCTTTGTAGATGTATCCATTGGGACTGGGATTCCCAACTCTGCATTTTGATTGGTTGCAGTTTTCTATAATGGTCTTTGTCTGTTGCAAAGAGAAATTTCCTTGATGAGGGGTTGAGGACTACTTTTTTTTTCCTGTGGGTATAAAACGAACTGAGGTAACCCCCTCTTCTTGTAACATGTTAAAATCCCCTAAAGTAAGAAGCTATACATTCTGTTCTTTAGCTAGAAGTATATGAGTCATTTACAAAGGAAAAAGTACTTGATTTTAAATTTTATTAGCATTTTAAAATCTTCAGCAGCTTTTGGTACCTTACACTAAAAACTGAGACTGTTTCAGTCCTTCACAGCAGGTAATCTCAGTCCACCACAGGGGCACATATGGCAGAGACTGTTCACATGGTGGGGAAGTATTAAAAGTAGGGCCCGCCAATAGTCACCTACTTCCCCCATGCAAAATCCATCTTCTAATACTTTCAGAGCTTCCTGCTTGGGAATGGCAGGTAAAACATGAGTCTGCAGGACACAGTCCAGACTCAACCCATAATCCACAATGTGAATAATTTTGAACATACTTTCTAGTAAGTATTTCACAGTATATCCAAAATAGTCAGGAACCATTATAAAATTGCATTTTCTATTTAAAAGCTTTTAAAAAAAACCCTCTAATTTTCTCAAACCTTTCTGATGTTGAGCATAAGGAAGAAGGTTCAGCATTTCAGATATTTGAGGGACATACCATTTATAGGCATATTTCTAGTATGTGTTAGAAGACACGCTGGAACATAAAGAACATACACATCTTTGACATAGAATCTGGGAATGAATCTGAGAAGAGCAGACTAAGTCGCACACATACCTCTGTCTTTATCCTGTGTGAGAACTGAACACTTCTTAGAGGTAGCTACAGAGATTTTTAGAATAGAACAGCTAACTTTGGAATGTTCAACAAAGGAGAGTATAAGTTCATGTAATATTTGCAAGTGATTTACTTAATGAAAACAATTCATAAGCACCAAAGTTAGTGTGATTAAAAACAAGGTGAGAAACAAAATATTTCTTGGAGGTATTTGCAGAGACCCAGAAAGATATGGAAATATTTGAAAAAAAAAGTTCCCAACATGTAAGCATAACTAGAGAAATATGGGCTGTGTGTGAATAGTTGAGTTGGGTTGGGGAAAAGAAAAAATTATGGGTAATTTGTCAGATTTTCCTTCAAAGATGTCCTTTGAAGAAAACAAAAGAAGCAGCCAGTGAATTCATTCATACATTATTCTGACAGGTGTAGAAGGCAGATTGGCTTAGATTTTGAGAAAACTCTTTTAAATGAAAATTATGGAGAACTTTATAGTCCTCCCCTACTTAACATATTTCTTGGTTTAAATGATATTTAACTTTATTTTTAGCATCCAGGGACAGCATAACAGTGCAAAACTCCATACTTCTTTTTCAAAACTTTTAGTCATAGAAAGAGAAAAGGACTCTTATTTTTCATCTTTAATGAAAAACTCAGATGATGTTTTTAAAGAAAAACATGATGTTATTGTATTTTGCATGGTTTATAATGATTTCCTCACAGGATGATGCCACTAGTTAACAATTATGCTCTTTTCCTCAACACATAAGTAAATTGATTTTATGTACTATTTAAGGTAGCATGAACCATGCAGAGGGCTGTCAAATGAATTATTATTTTTTCACCCGCCCCAGGTTTCAGGATATGGTAAGAGTATTAGAGTCTTTTAAACTCACCAAGGAGTGCTTTCCTTTAAGTTGGTAGGAACTGGTTAAGTATTTGCTTGAGTCCAGAGAAGCCTTGTAGTCTTGCTATGAGCTATTTTGTGGAAGTTAAGACTTCAAAAGCTCCAGTCAATCAATTTCCTATAATATTTTCTTTCAAAAAATTAACGCATGTTAAGAAGATGTAATTGTGTGTACTCAGGAAATTCTCTTCTTTAAAATGTGGAGACTGTTTTTCTCTGCTGAGTAGTATTCCATTGTGTATATGTGCCACAATTTATTTATCCATTCTTCAGTTGAAGGGCATCTAGGTTGTTTCCAGGTTTTGGCTATTACAAACAATGCTGATATGAACATAGCTGAGCAAGTGCTCTTGTGGTATGATTGAGCATTTCTTGGGTATATGCCCAGGAGTGGTATAGCTGGATCTTGGGGGAGATTGATTCCCAATTTTCTAAGAAAGCGCCATATTGATTTCCAAAGTGGTTGTACAAGCTTGCATTCCCACCAGCAGTGGAGGAGAGTTCCCCTAGTTCCACATCCTCTCCAGCATAAAGTGTCTTCAGTGTTTTTGATCTTAGCCACTCTGACAGGTGTAAGGTGGTATCTCAGAGTTGTCTTGATTTGCATTTCCCTGATGATTAGGGAAGTTGAGCAATTCCTTAAATGTCTTTCAGCCATTTGGGTTTCCTCTGTTGAGAATTCTCTGTTTAGTTCTAAAGCCCATTTCTTAATTGGACTGTTGGTCCTTTTGATGTCTAATTTCTTGAGTTCCTTATATATTCTGGATATCAGTCCTCTGTCAGATGTGGGGTTGGTGAAGATCTTTTCCCATTCTGTAGGCTGTCGCTTTGCCTTGTTGACCGTATCCTTTGCTCTACAAAAGCTTCTCAGTTTCAAGAGGTCCCATTGATTGATTGTTTGTCTCAGTGTCTGCGCTACTGGTGTTATATTTAGGAAGTGATCTCCTATGCCAATGCATTCAAGACTATTTCCTACTTTCTCTTCTAGCAGGTTCAGAGTAGCTGGATTTATGTTGAGGTCTTTGATCCACTTGGACTTAAGTTTTGTGCACGGTGACAGATATGGATCTATTTGCAGCCTTCTACACGCTGATATCCAGTTATGCCAGCACCATTTGTTGAAGATGCTTTCTTTTTTCCATTGTACACTTTTGGCTTCTTTGTCAAAAATTATATGTCCATAGGTGTGTGGGTTAATGTCGGGGTCTTCAATTCGATTCCATTGGTCCACATGTCGGTTTTTATGTCAATACCAGGCTGTTTTTATTACTGTAGCTCTATAGTAGAGCTTGAAGTCAGGGATTGTGATGCCTCCAGAAGTTGTTTTATTGTACAGGTTTCTTTTAGCTATCCTGGGTTTTTTGTTTTTCCATATGAAGTTGAGTATTGTTCTTTCCAGGTCTGTGAAGAATTGTGTTGGCATTTTGATGGGGATTGCATTGAATCTGTAAATTGCTTTTGGTAAGATTGCCATTTTTACTATGTTAACCCTGCCTATCCATGAGCATGGGAGATCTTTCCATTTTCTGAGATCTTCTTCAATTTCTTTTTTCAGGGACTTAAAGTTCTTGTCATATAGGTCCTTCACTTGCTTGGTTAGTGTTACCCCAAGGTATTTTATGTCATTTTTGGCTATTGTAAAGGGTGATGTATCTCTAATTGCCTTCTCAGCTTCTTTGTCCATTGTATATAGGAGGGCTACTGATTTTTTTTGAGTTGATCTTGTATCCTGCTATGTTGCTGAAGGTGTTTATAAGCTTTATCAATTCCTGGGTGGAATCTTTGGGGTCAATGCCATAAACCCCATCCAAGGACTGAGGAATCTGAATGCAGACATCCATGGCTGGGCCCCTGGTGGAGCACTGGGAGTCTAATTAGTGAGAAAGAAGAGGGTTTATATGAGCGAGAATTGTTGAAGCCAAGGTTGGATAAAGCACCGGGACAAATAACCAAATGAATGGAAGCACAGGATCTATGAACCAAAGGCTGAGGGGCCCCCAACTGGATCAGGCCCCCTGAATGCATGAGACAGTCATTTGGCTTGATCTGTTTGGGAGGCAGCTGTGCATTGGTGCCAGGTCCTGGGCTTGTTGCATGAGTTGGCTGTTTGAATCCTGGGACTTATGCAGGGACACTTGGCTCGGTCTGGGAGGGGGGGAATGGACCTGCCTGGACTGAGTCTACCAGGTCGACCCTGGTCCTCGGGGGAGACCTTGATCTGGAGGAGGTGGGAATGGGGGGTGGGCTGGGGGGAGGGGTGGGCAAGAGGGGGAGAACAGGGGAATCTGTGGGTATTATGTTGAACTGAATGGTGTTATAAAATAATAATAAAAAAAAAGGAATTGAAAAAAAAAAGAAAAAAATGTGGAGACTGCTTCATAGGACAAAGAGGCCTATGAATTTCTGTTTAAAAAAGTAAATTGGAATTATTTAAATCAATCTCTGCTCAGTTCAGCATCACATGCAATAGCTACAATTTTCATTTCTGCCACAATGTTCTATTTTTGTACACTTACATAAAGTGTAACACTATTAAACAGTACATCTTCTGCTTTCTCTGCTTCTCTTTCTGGGCGGTTATGACCTCTCATGGTTAAATGGCAATTAGGGATTAAGGAAGGTGATAGAATTAATGTGGGCAAGCTTTATTCTCCATTTGGTTTTAGCACAAATCAAAGAAGATGGATGTCTAGCCATTAGAAAGCAATTAAAACCCACTGCCTCCAGCTGGGGATGTCCCTCAGTGGTAGTGTGCTTGCCTCACATGTGCATGGCTGTGTTCGATCCCTAGTACAGAGAAAAACAAAACAGTTGTTTACTATGGTAATTGTTGTCCTTGAACCTTCTTATGCATCTCCAAGAGACCTTACACTTTTTGTCTTCCCTAGTCTACATCTTAACACAGTTTCTTCCCAAATTCTCAGTATAAGAAGATCTTTTAGTTAGTCTTCTATGTTGGCTTAAACTTGTTTTTGGTAGAAGGTTCTGGGGTTTTCAGAGGGAGAGTAGAGAGAAGAAATTCAGGGAATGATGAACAGCATCCCCTCTTTTCCAGTTTCCACTACCATTTGCGGTACTCTCCACCTGAATCCAATGTTTCTGGTCATGGGTATTTTTTGGTTTGAAGAGCTATCCTTTCATGGTTTCTGAACCTTAGAGTTTTTCATAGTAGGCAGATGTTAGGTATAAAACTTCAAGATCTATATGTTTGCTCTTAGTGACTTCTCTAACATAGGTAACTTCTGTACTCCTACAGTATATACTTTACTTCAGACTGGCTTTGAACAATTTATATAGCCAGGCTGTCCTTGTACTCCTCATCCTCACTCTGCCTCAGCCTCTGGAGTTTTGGAATTACATGTATGTGCCACCAAACTCTTTAAATCATTAAAAAATTGACTGATACCCATTCTATGTATGGATAAATTCAAATTTAAAGAATTCTAGGAAATAGACACACTAGATCTTTGGTGGCTACTAACCCAGTTTGGTTGATTTTAATTATCCCTTCTCTTTAAGTGTTCTTTCCATACACTTAGTGTAATCAGTCTTCAATCTCTAACCATCACACAGTTGTGTACTGTGATGTGCACCAGAATCACCACACACACACACACACACACACACACACACACACACACACACACACAGAATAAATAAACAAATGCTTTATAAAAATGTAACTGGATGAATATATCTTCAGGGATAAGGTCAGATTCATTTTCAAATGAACCACAGTAAGGGCAGAAATGCCCAAGAACAGCTTATGGTGTACCTTGAAGGACTTAACTTTCTCACCCTCCATGTATCTCAGATAGTTTGGTATACCTCACACAAATGTTTCCATCTCTGATCATCTTGAAACCTGTAAAACTTGCTTATTGTTATTAGGACATTGTGGATGGTTTTGCATGGACACTATTTCCTTTCTCTCTGACTGATCATTCCAAGTGAATGGCAATGGCCAAGTCTGCTCAGCTGAAGTATTTTACTGGCCTGAATGGCTTTATAAGCTCAGGTGAAGATGACATAAAGTAATGGGCACTCTAAATAAAGAGATTTTTAGTTCTTCACTTATAAACATGGTATATAAATAATTATTTCTGAATCTTTCTCTTAAGTAGTTTGTTTTTAAATTCCCCTTTAATTGACTCAATGAGGAATGCTCTATAGAAAAGCTAATCAGGTTCAAATTCCTGACATAATCATAGTCTTGGGTAGAGAACGTCCAACTGAAGTTACACATTTTAAATAACAATAGTAGCTACAATGAAAACAGTCTAGTCTATGATTTGAATGTTTACTGGAAATTTGCTTTATGTGATTTTTTGACCTTGTTACTAAATCTGGCTTCACAATAGATCAACAATTATGTGATCTCACCTTTGGTACAGATATAAGTAAGATTGTTTTTATGAGCCTAAATTCATATTGTATTAATTTTCCATACAGCTATTCACAAAATGGGAAAGTTGAATAGTCCTTGACATCAGAGGAATTTCAATCACAATGCTCAACAGAAGAGAAAAGTTGAACACTCTTATTCACATGTTTTATGACTCAAAATGTTTTCCATAATGCAGTGAATGAAATTCAGTCATCATTTACCAAAGTGTATATCGCCTGGGGCTTAGAATATTCTTGATATTTAGCAAGAGGAAAACTAAACTGAAATCGTGGCTTATGAATTATGAAACAGACAAATCTGCTCCCTCTGGCGAAATGGAAATAAATACTGAACACCTTTCCAAATATTTGTTTATTTGTCCGGTTAATTCACTCCTGTCCCTAGGATTAAGTTTTTCTCTTCTCTTTTAAATAGAAATCACTAGAAAGTGTTCCCAGTTGAGAAATCTATTTCCAGACAAGCTACTTGTAAAGAATATTTACTGTTCACAATTGTGTATTTACTACAAGAAACAAGCAATGCCAAGTAAGGGCTAACAGGACTGGGCAGCTGATATGAAAGGATCATCCCAGATGAATGACTATGAGTGCCTTGGCATACCTGGTTTTAACAACCCAATGGACAGTTAAGAGATGCAGGGTGTCTTTGCTCTGTCTTTGTGTCCTGTTAAGAAGCCCTGATTTAGAGGCTCTGTGGGATCTATGATTGTAGCTTGGTTCTGCCCTTCACAGAGTTGCCTTGGGGAATCATGGGTGTTGTTCAGCCCGGTATCACTTCAAAGCTTGCTGTCACCAGCCGATTTGGCATCCTTTTGGGCTTCTTGAACTGTCTTCAATATTAAGATTCAGATGGCTGAGTTGTCTAAAAGCTGGGCTTTCAAATATATGTATATACACACATATATATTTTTCTTATTTCTTCCCAATTTATAGCTATTTTGTCTGGTAGAATTATTTGCCAGTGTTTGAGTTCTGTTTATTTTGAAATACTGTGTATGTGACTGTCTGAATATATTAGTGATAAACTTCATTTGTGAAATCTTTCTAATGTTTGAATATTTGAAAATATGAGATAAACTTGGAAACTGAATTCCTCTTTCAGGGGTTATTTATTCTTCTTGGTAGATTGGTAGTACTTGAGAATGGCTTTGTGCCAGAGCACTTAATTCTCATTTTATGTCAGGGGATGTGGGCTCCAAGGATCAGTGATTGCGAGGCTGGACATTCTGTCAGTGGAGGTGGGAGGAAACATGGTTTCCAGTTTTAGTGATCTTGATAGTATAACATCACTGTTTCATTTAGAGGATCCTCAGCTCTCGCCTACGACTAAAGACAAGCTTATGTACTGTAAGCACTAGGTACGGCATGACATGGTACTAAGCAGTGAGGCAGTGGTCATTACTATTCTCATTTTTACATATGGGATTCTGAAGCTCAGAAAGGTTTATTAACCTGCCTCAAGGTCACACACCTTGTAAGAAGTAGAACCAATATTTAATCTCAGGTTTCACTGACCCTGCATGCTCCTAAGTGCCGTGGTGATTAATGTCAGCACCCAAAGACAAAAGCAATGTGAATGAACTAACCTGTTGTGCCGTTTCCTCCAACATGTCTCTTACCCTTAGTGTAGGAGAACTTACTCTAGAATCTGCACAAGAAATGCTTGCTTCTGTGACCCCAAAATAAAATTTTAGGAACATTGTAATAATAAGTGAAAGTACATACAGTAATTAATGGCTTCCAGAGTTACCAACCAAGGTGTAGATTAAACATCTTAGATTCAGTACAGCAGTGTGTGCTGGGTTTACCCAACATACTCGTATGAAGAGCGAATAAAACCGACATCTCTCGTCATGCTTGTTAAATTCTCTGTCTCCTCCCTCGCCGTCTCCTCTCTTTCACTCTTGTTCTCCCTCCCCCTTTTCCATTGCATCCTCTTTACTCCTTGGCATCACACTGTGTAGTGATGCAGCCGACCTGCTGTCCCTTCTGTCTCGAAGGGTATATGCAAGGAGGCTGATTTCCCATAACGAAATTCACCAGCGTTCCAGAGCCATTTTGAGCGCTGTCAGCATCAATGTAATTATTGTTGAACCTGTAGGATGATGACCTTCCTTTGAAGTACTGTGCTCATTTTAATGAATTCCTCCCAGGGCACATTGACCTCCTAGGAAAACCTGTGTTTAGGAATTTAGAGGGTTTAATATTAATTTTAATTCAGACATCCCCTTCCCGTGACATCCTTAGATAAATCATTTCACCACATCTGGAGCCACATGCAGAATATGTGAACAGTTCTCATGGACGTTGAACCCAGACAAAGTCATTGTGACTGTAAGTGAAATGAAAAAGTGTCAAAATTGCAAAAGCTTTAGCAAATGCTTGCAGATACAACAGTCTCAGTCTCCAAAGCTCAAGGTCTCCAGGATAGGGGTCACAACTGTGGCCCTGCTTGTCCTGAACAGCCTTAGTCTGGGGACCATCCTTATGTTTTCTGTGGTTCTGTCCTTGGCAGGTAACTTCTTAGGATATGTTTGTTTAATGAGGGGATAAATGACAATAAAAACAAAGATAATAATTAAATAGATTTAGGGTAATATCCATGAATTATCTTCTAATAACTCCTCCACTGTTGGTGGAAATGCAAATTTGTACAGCCACTTTGGAAATCAATATGGCGCTTTCTTAGAAAATTGGGAATCAATCTCCCCCAAGACCCAGCTATACCACTCTTGGGCATATACCCAAGGAATGCTCAATCATACCACAAGGGCACATGCTCAGCTATGTTCATAGCAGCATTGTTTGTAATAGCCAAAACCTGGAAACAACCTAGATGCCCTTCAACTGAAGACTGGATAAATAAAATGTGGTGCATATACACAATGGAATACTACTCAGCAGAGAAAAACAATGACATCATGAGGTTTGTAGGCAAATAGATGGATCTAGAAAAAATCATCCTAAGTGAGGTAACCCAGACTCAGAAAGACAAACATGGTATGTACTCACTCATGGGTGGATACTAGATGTAAAACAAAGGATGACTAGACTGCTACTCACAACTCCAGGGAGGCTACCTAATAAAGAGGACCCTAAGAAAGACACAGGGATTGCCCAATGACAGAGAAATGGATGAGATCTACATGAGCAATCTGGATGTGTGTGTGTGGGGGGGATGGTAATGAAGGGCAAGGGTCAAGGGAAAGAGAGCTCATCACATTGGATAACTACTTAAAATGGAAGGTGGAGAGGTGGGCTGACCTTATTTCTGTTCAATGTCAAGTGGGGTTTTAGGTCAATGACCCTGGAATTACTCACCACTTTTAGAAATCTTGCTTCCTTTCCTTGTCGTACTTCATAGGGCTCCCAGCTGGATAGGAGTGGTGATGACATTTGTAGGAAGTTTTCTTCAGGGATCAAGTTCTAGGATCTTGGCTACCCGAGATCCAGAGAGTGGTTCCATACTCTAGACACCCAGGTGGCAGGCACTGAGTGGATTCAGCGTGTGTTTAAGCAATGTAAAAAGAAAGAGCATGGAGTTAGTCGGGAAGAGTGGTAGTGGAGGGGAGGAACTGAGGAGGAGGGAATGGTGTGTGAGTCTGATCCAAATATGCTACATGCATGAGTATTAAATTCAACCTTTTGTGAAGACCTTGTTTCCATATATTGGATCCAACGTATTTGAAATATCTAGACAGACATGATGAGATTTTTCAATCAGAAAAAGTTCTAGAATTCGCAGATGTGCCTGCTAATAAGTCACCACACAGCCAATGATCTCTAGAAATGAGGTTCTTAGTAATATTTGTTTTTGTAAATCCTATTGGCTGTGGACAGAATTTTCATGTTAACTGTTTAACAGCAAAGCGGCTTGTCAACCCAGCCAAATGGACTCTAACAAATAGAGATAAAAAACACATTGTAATAGATGTAAATAAGCTAGCCTTTCTTAAAAGTATGAGCACAATTTAAAAAGTATATATACTTATACACACATATATACATACACATACAAATACACATACACATGTATGTATTTAGGGGACTTGGTTTAGGAATGTGATATGTAGCCACTTGGGGGCACTCTTTACTCATTTAAAACAGCTTTAATGACAGGCGAAAATATGTGTTTGTAATAAAGGAAAGTGACAATCCACGGAGAATTTCAATAGTCTAATTTTAGACATAGTGTGCAGGTGTTTTGGAATTCTGATAGCCTGAATGGGGTGGTTTCCAGAGCTTACCGGGGTGCTGGAGGTCTGAGGAACGCCACTCGGGTTAGGAAATGGACTGGGTTAGCATAGCATGGCGTAAAAATTTTGCTCTGCAGGATTTGGCATATGAGATTCACCTCTTTCATTTCCTTTTGTCTCCGTTCTGGAGGGTATGGCTTTGAAAGCAGGTCCTGCACGCAGACGGCACATGCATAATGATGTTCCAAAGGAAGATTTTCCTTTTAGGAATTACTTTGATCTTTCAAAACTCAGCGAGGAGATATCTGACAACCTTTGGTTACTGGATAGCTGAACCTTGTTTACAAATAAGATTTAGAAAAGCTAATCAGGGAACAGCTGTCACGAGTCGGTTTGTTCATTAAGAACACTTTTTAGGAAGTGTAAATTAGAATGTATATATAGACACGCTGAATACAATGGGTGGTTAAGTCAGTCAGGCTGCACACCGTTAACACTGCTGGCCAACTGTCACTCTAACACACCAGCCGCCACCATTCCAGAGGTTTAATTTGACACCAGTCCTTTTAATAGAACATTAGAAAAGAAATTGTATTTGCATATTGTCGTTGGGATGCATGGGAATGAAAATTTCAACTCAGCCTGTCTTGTTCTCCAGCATTCTTTTCAGCCTTTGGGGTGGGGTGGAATTAAAGTCCCATGCCTATCTTCATTACAATCACAGTGTCTGGGCAGCAGTCCCAGCCTCCAGCATAAAGAATCTCCCAGAGCGTAGCACATTAGTGAGGACAGTTCAGCTTTATCGGCCGTGGCATCAATGACATTCAGAATGGTTCTATCGGGTCTCCACCCAAACCACTCAATTATGAAAATCTCTGCAATGTGGGGCATCATGGCGCTGCACTGTCAGGGAGACACCAGCTCCTCCCATCTTGAGGGAGGAAGTTTAAACTACTGGTTTTGAGTTTTTCCAACTGTTGTCTGTATTTGTCTCTAGAACTCCCAGATTCTGTCTACCATGTAGCTGTCCTGGCTGGAGTCATGCAGGTGTTCACACAGGACTCTCACTATTTTATTAGGGAGCTGAGTGAGTCCATGGCAGCTTGAGAACTACCATTGGCAGGGAACAGATCTTGGGACTGTTTCAACATCAGACAGAATTTCTTCCCCTGTTGTGCCTGTCTGCCACTGTTTATCTTGACAGAGATACAATCCCCAGCTTCAATCACAGTCAGAGGTGTTTAGAACTGGGAACTAGGATTTAGAAATATGCATGCCAAGTATACAGATCCAGAATGGCTTAGAACTAAAACTGCAGAGGGCTACCTTGCTAGATGTGTTGAGTTATCAAGAGTGCACTATGTTCTTATATACTCCATGTCATTTGTATAGTAAATATCTATGGCAACATGCAGAGATGGTGCTTCCCAAAGGGAGACACATTTGTTCACTGTTGACTCCACGGTGTTTGTTTTTTTCACATTATTTTTAGCATATAAATTAATCCAAATTGATCTCACACATACCAGCTATACAGAAATGATATAAACACGCCATCATTGGAGCCAAGTAAAGGTGATAGAGATATTCGGGGCTAGGAATACAGTTCAGTACAGTATTTTGCTGGCATGAGTAAGGCCCCAATTTCAATGCCCAGGTACTAAAAAGAAAGGAATATTTTGTCCCCTGTTAATTGAATTTCTTAGAGATATATAAATTACCATTGTTAAGATACACTTCAAAGAGTATTGAGAATTTCTGATCCATTTTAACTGCATTTTAAAATTAATTTTGAGGCCCACGTATCATGGGGACAAAGGCTGCTCACATCTTCCATTCTGTCAATGCACAATAAAACATGGCCTCTAGCCAAAAACCTTCTAACATTTTGATAAAACGTTATCAGTGTAAAATTCCTTCAGCTACCAAAGACACTTACGTCACCTCCCTGCTTTGCACCCCAAATGTGTTCTAATTGTCCCAAGGAGCATGATTGTGAAAAGCAGAATTTGATCGTGGGTCTTAGTCCTTAATGCTATCACATGAAAGGTAGTAAGAAGAGTGACTTTGGGGATGGGGATGGTGTCTTCTCATTTCAGATCAGCACTACACCACCGGGTCATAATCCTAGCCATGGCTTTCCACAGCTAGCATCTTCTGCCAATCCTGCTGGCTCCCCAGAAAGCAGCCAGGAAATCACACAAATCAGATTCTGTTGTCTTACAGGAAGTCAGTCGCCTGAGTTCCGCAGTGTGGTATGGGTAGAGAGACTGTAGCTAGGTTCATCAACATGGTGCCTCGTTTCTCAGCCCATGAGAGCCAGGCTTCTAGGATTAGCACCTATTTGCTCTATCGTCTTTCCCAATGGCTTGCAGACCTATGACAGTGGCGAGTCACAGCTTCTGTTATTTCAACTCTTGCTTGCTCATGAGGATGTAAAAGTGATTTGGGAGTTATTTGAGCAAGATCTCCTAAAATTATCCAATCTGTGGCTAGAGTACATACAAAATATGTACTATTAATTGTTGAATTTTGCAGTCGAAGTGAGATGCCATGACTACATTCCCTAAAGCTTGTATTTTACAGACAGGAAATGAATGTAAAGAAACCAATTTTATTTTAAGTGTAGAACCAAGTTTACAGCTTTACATAATAAAACGCTAATCATATCACCTGCCAAGGAGTGAATAAAAGTTGAATGTTCAGGCTTACACTTCATGGTTGGAAAGTCTTAAGCCGCTTTTCAGTTTGTTTTATTGTCTTTAGACTTCCTCTTCTCATTATTTATCCTTAAACAGTCTCTAAGTGAGACATCAATAAAAGCTTCAGATCTCTCTAGTTGTTTTAATATTAGGGAATAAATTCACAATATACATTTATTCTGACAGTCATAAAGGGCACTGCTTAATAATATCTACCATAATTCTTAATAATAATCGCACAGATTTTCTTGTGATGCATTGTGCTTTTCTTTGTCTTAGACTGAGAAAATTTGACTTTGAAGAGCTGGTTGCTTATGAGTTTGCCTTCTCTTGATAACTGTGGCTGTGCCCTTAGTGATTCTATAGTACCTGCAAGAAAGTTAAGTTCTTAAGACAATGTCATAATTGATGCCCTGCTGTGGTTCCTTTGGGCCATTCTCTACCAAAATCTGAGAAGAGAGTAATCAAAGCTAAGTACATGCATGGTGAGTGCAGGAGAGTCACAAGTTGGAGGTCCTTTCACATGGCCTGTACTGTGTGAAACACAGTGCCATGCTATGAGTTTGCTTTCTGTCTTCTGGTCCCTACATCCCCTCACCAATTTATTCTTCGCTATGTCTTTTGTATTTGTCTTTCTTTGCTAAACACTTCATTCTTGAAGCATGTGAGAGATTTTCTTGTCTTATTATCTCCCATTGCCTCCTGTATGATGTATCACTGTTGATAGACACCCTTAGAATTTGCATATGAGTGTCTAGCAGAAGATTATTCACTACTTTTCCAAGAACTTTATTGTTGAAAAACTAATCATTAGCAATTATTTCACCCACAGTATGTGCAAATATTGTCCCCTGCAATATTCAGTAATTTGTTTATTTGATTTTTTTTGAGGCAGCATCTCACTATGTAGCCCTGGCTGTCTAGGAACTCACTATGTAGACAAGGCTAGCCTCAAACTCACAGGCCTACTTCCCCACTTCCAACCTATGCCTCCTGAATGTTAGGATTAAAGGTGTGTGCCACCACACCCGGCCTATAACACCCGTTAATCCCAGCACTCAGGAGTCAGAGGAGGGCAGATCTCTCTGAATTTGAGGCTAGCCTGATCTACACAATGAGTTCCAGGACAGCCAGGGCTACACAGAGAAACCCTGTCTTGAAAAACGAAAGAAACAAAGCAAAACAAAAAAACCCAGTCATTTGCTTTTGATTGTAAAACTTATTCAAAATAGATATAGCCCCTGTTTAATTAGTAACATGTTACAAAACATCTGGAGTCAGCTTTCATACCCCAAGCCTTGCCCTGTTAGTGATCAAGACAACCTCAGCGTGCCTTTCCCTGTTCTAGGTCACACACCTCCAGATCTTCATGTGGCACAGTAGTCTACAGGCTGCTTGTCAGTGTGTTTAGTGTGTGTGTGTGTGTGTGTGTGTGTGTGTGTGTGTGTGTGTGTGTGTAAATCAAAATATATTAGCTTCTTCCTAAAACTAAAACCAAGGCATACTTAGTTGAACAGTATAATTTCCCCTGACCTGAAAATTATATTTCAATCAAAGTCTAAGTTCAGGATCAGAGATGCTTGCTTGATTGCTTGTTTTAGTGTAACCAGCACATTTTCAGCTCACTTGCTCTTCAGCCATACCTTCAATCCTGTCATACATGCCCCTCCTTCATGCACCCTTCATAGAATTTCATTCATATAATATTCTTCATGTACTTCCCTTCATGTTCTCCACTGTGTACTTCATAGCTCTTCCTGCAGCTCTTCCCTCCCTTCACAAACTCCCATTTGAACTCTGTCTTCTGTACTCTGCTTCGTATGCTATCATTTATAAACCCTCCTTCAGATACCTTCTAGAACCCAACATCTCCCCGCTGTGCGCTCTCATTTGGGAATGCTGCACTCATATTGTCTAATTTCAGTCTCTGACTTCCTCCACGTGTCTAGTCGTTTGTCCCAGTTTTCTACAGTGTGGGGTGAGCAGGAGCTTGTGGTCATGGGAGTGGAGCGTGGGAGCCCATGGCATAGCATAGCAGTTGCTCCAGGATGCTCAACTGCCCGTCACCTGAAGGGTGTGGGCCTCGCATTAAATGCTGCAAGACTGTTAAGCTCTCCTAAGGATACTCCTTTATTCTAGTCACCTACCTCACTTCATTGTCTGTCTTCTCATTTCCGTGAGCTAATTCTATTTGTCACAGTCTTGCTTGGCTTAGAAACATTCTCATTTGCTCTCTGGAGATGTTAGAATTGTCTTTTACAAACACGATTCTTCAGCAACTCATTGGACAAGAACAACAACAATATGACAGGTATAAAATGCAGGTGTTTTTGCTTTTATTCATGCCTTCCTCCATAATGAAAACATTAACATTTCTGTTTAATAATTCAGTTACCCGAAGATAGTTTTTGACCTAGAAAGTTAAATTTATTTTTGTATTGTCAAAAAAATGAAAACATCATGGATCAATCATTGCTCCTCTAGAACCCGAAAGACAAGCAGACCTTGGACCTACATCAGATGTGTGCTCCCACGTATACCATGATAGAGAATCAGGTTTCTTATCCTATTCAAAGTTTCTAGTATTTTCCAAGACTGTACCAAAATCTGGCTCCTTTATATTAGATGACTCATTAATATACACTGCATTTTCTAATAGTGGTTTGTTCCTTTCACATTCCTGGGCACATGTATCACAGGTATTTTCTTATTTCCTCGAATAGAGTTATTTCTTTTTGTCAAATGTATTTTTTTTATCTTGATGGCTTATTTATAATTAAAATGTATTGTGGTCATCATTAGTTAGTATAGATTATACTGTGATCTCAACATCAATCAATAAGTATCTCAGGAATTTTTCTTTATTAATTTAAAAGTATTTCTTCTGATTCACATATACAATTTCAATGAAAAATTTGAAAAAAATAAAGAATAAAACTAATTATCTACAACTCTATCAGACAAAATATAACTATCTCTCCAAAAATTTATTGTTAAATGTGTACTTTTTAAAAATTAAAATAAGTCTTCTATATGAAACTGTACTCTATGGTTTTGGATTGACATTGTGCTGAAAAGAGTAGCCCTTATTATTAATAAATTTTCTAGGCTGAGGTTTTAATTACTTCATTATGTCTGTTGTCTGTACACCCCAGTTTATTTAGCCTATCGCTGATTTGGGGCACACTGAAATTGCTTCCAACTTTTCGAAGCTGACAGGGAGTACCTGCAGGCTATCAGGTTGTTTTATTTCACGTTTGTCTCTTTGAAATTGCTGTTGGAAACTTTAGTAGTTTGACAGGAGGCTGAAAGCAGCAAGTTTGGTAAATGTGGTAATTACTATCCTTGTCAATATTTCTAAGATTAAAAAAAAATTACCTAGATGTAGAGTTTTAAAATTAAACCACTTTCCTTTGAACTAAAAAAGCATTATGACTTGAAGACAAATGAGAAATAGAACAAGTCATTTCAAAAATTAAAAAAAATATGATTAAGCTTTAAAATGCATTATAACAGTAATATTTTGTCACTGAAAGTCTAATCTTAGAATGAAAGGTCTGGCTTATCAAATTGATCTTTCTCCTTCATAGTTTCAACACTAGAAACAGCTTATTGCTTTGTGTGTTTTATCGAATAAGTGTTGCCTAAAAACCCTCCCATCCCCCCCCCAAAAAAAAGAAAGAAAAAAAGATGAAGAAGAAATAAAAATTACAAACTGTACCATAGAAATCCCTTCAATTAAGCATTGTCTACCTTTTGGAGAAGAAAGATGGATTGATAAAAGCTATTAAATGTGAATTAATGCATATTTTATGGACTCTACACCGTTAAGGGGAATATTAAACTTAAAGGTGGCCATTGCAGGCTTTACAGAGTACTTTATAATTTTATTTTCATCTCTGAGTAGTGGATGTAATGCCAGCAGACCAATTATGATGCAGAAATGAAAGAACAGTCTTCAGCAGCTTGGCAATCAAGAGTCCATTGTCTAGAAATCTTCCTGGTGTTTATAATGTAAAATTGTTGAGGCATCTGCTTTTTTACTGTGGCGGAATTCTGACTGTTCACAACGTCCACAGGCCTGTATATCATCTCTGACCTTCTATCAGTGCTCAAAAGACGTTTTATACTGACTTGCAATGTGCTTGTTCCCATAAAAGAAGTTATAGCCATGAATAAAGGAAAAGAGCTGCAAATAGAATTATATGAATGAATTAATCCATACCCTGATTTATACTACAGGAAAATAAAAATGGCAATGTTTCTCCCACGAAATGTGAACATAATTTTGTTTCTTTTTAATGCGTTCAGGCACAGGCCGCATCTTTCAACATTCACAGAATGCAACTCTTGCTAAATAGTTTCCCTCATGAATCACTCCCAGGAATACATCTCCAAGGACACACACTGTGAAGAACTTGCTAGATGCAATACAACAACAAAGATATAACAAGGCATTTTGAATGCGAAAAGCAAGCAGTGAATTTGTAGATTTTGTATTTCACCTTAAGTCCAATTCAAGTGTCTGTTTTAGTTAAGTTGTACCCATACCCAAAATATTCATAATAAATACACCGTGGGAGTGACTGGGTGGGTGCAGTAAGGGCGAGCTGAGTTGGATTTTTAGGAAATAGGAATTTGCATATAAATCAATGATACTGTGTGATATGAGAGGGTCATATTTGACACACAACAGCATGCTATTAGAGCTAAAAGGATATAAACAGTCATAACAATTCTAAAGTTATCATATACTTCCATATCTTAGCTACTATTAACACACACAAAGCTACATCCCTATACAAACTGTGAAAAGTGCTCTTATTATTTAAAAGTTAGGCTCTGTTAAAAATGGGCTAGCAACAAGAGAAAAGTCGTGGTGGAGTTGAGTGTTCTGGCAGAACAAATCCCTCTCCTGGCATCTCTGTAATCCCAAGGACCATGTTCTTTCCAACAGATGCTGTAATAATTGGTTAGCCAACTGGTTGGTACTGGAGAGGCTCTGAAGGCTGGAGTCTACAACTGATAACCCTTATGAGTTTTTGGATTCTCTGCCCAGCTGCAAACTCTAAATACCCCCACATAATCTAGTCCTTCATGATTAACTTGGCATGCTTGACTATGATAGTTTATTGTCATTGAATAATTTTGGCATTGTTCAGTGGCTGTCAATCTTCTGGTAAACACCAAGGGATGCCCCAAAGGTAATCCATGAATTTGTATAATACCCAGTAGTCAAAACTCTGAAACCCATACAATTGGGAACTGGTTGCTTGGCAATGTTCTTTTAATATAATATGTTGGGCTATCCTGTGTTGAGTTATTAATTATTTCTAAGTATATAGTCTTCCACTATGAGAATATAAATCATGGAGTTTCCTATAAGAAACAGTGTCAAGGTCTCAAGGAAGTGAGAAAGAAGAGGACTAAGGAAGTACATGGGGGATATTACTGTTTGTGAAATCTGTCTATCATCTATCTATCTATCTATCTATCTATCTATCTATCTATCTATCTATCATCTATCTATGTATCATCTGTCTCTCTATCATCTATTTATATACCTATCTATTATCTATCATCTATCTGTCTATTATATTTATCTATCTATCTATACATCTCCATCTATCTATCATCTATCTATTATCTATCTATCTATCTATCTATCATCTATCTATCTATCTATCTATCTATCTATCTAATCTATTCAGCCATACACACACACACACACACACACACACAGACAGACAGACACACACAGACACACAGACACACAGACACACACACACACACACACACACACACACACACACGCAGGAGAAATATTTGAGGACAGGAAGGGGACCAGAAAAAGATGAGTAGAGTAATGAGGAAAGATAGTGGGAGTTGGCTGGGCGGTGGTGGAGCACACCTTTAATCCTAGCACTTGGAGACAGAGCCAGGAGGATCTCTGTGAGTTCAAGGCCAGCCTGGTCTACAGAGCAAGTTCTTGGAAAGGTGCAAATCTACACAGAGAAACCCTGTCTTGAAAAACAAAACAAAAACAAACAAACAAAAGATAGTGGAAGTTAATATTAACAAGATACAATGACATGTGTGTATTAAAATGTTCTAACAAAGCCCACTATTTTGTACACAAACTAAAAATTTAAATGACAAACATTGAGTTGGTTGTAAGGTTCATAACTGTAATCCCAGCACCAAAGAGGCCCAGGCAGATGATCACCAAGAGTAAAAATCAGCCTAGACATTAAAATGTGTACCAGGCCAATGTAGAATGAAAAGTGAGACTCTGTCTTAAAGCATTTTTTAAGTATTTACTTTTGCTATGTTAAATTATGGTCATGTATTCTAGTGTGTAGATACATGCATGTGAATGCAGGTGCCCAAGAAGGCAAGATGAGAGCTTTGATCCTCTGGCACTAGAGTTATAGGAGGATGTCAGCCACTTTTTGAGGGTGCTGGAAACAAAACTCAGGTTCTCTGCAGGCATAGTATGCACTTGTAAACTGCAGAGCTATTTCCAAAGCCTGCAAACAATGCTTTTTAAAACAAGTACGAGAAGCAATGCTATTGTAAACCATGCTTGTACATCTACATATTTTGTCTGAAGGGGTTTGGGGAGACTCCAGACTTATAGTCATAGTCACGATTTACTTTCTTTTCCAAATGCTAACGGTCCTGGCCCTTAAGCCCCAGGTAGAGTCTTCCATAAAATGTCAAATTAGTCTCCAGCTCACTGTCTGCTTCCCTTGTTCTGGCAGGAGCTGGGATTATACATGTGTGCCATTAGGCCCAGCTCGCATTGGTTTTTGTTGCCTTCTGTTTTTGTGATGTTAGCACAGGACTAAAATAAGTAAGAGAGGAATGTAAGGATGTGGCGGGGTAGCCATCTCCCTCACGTCTTGAGATTACAACCAAATTCAGAGTGAACTGCCTGGACAGGTAGGAACAGTTATTCCCTCTCATTTGTAGCACCTGAAGGTACAAAGATGCTTTCAACAGTAGAGAGAGTTCCACGTAGACAAGCCTTCCCTCTTCCAATGCCAGCTTTGTCTAACTCACTTGTCCATGTCAAGGGTTTTTTGGAGGTCGGAGGGTTTTGATAATTAGTTATCAGAAAACTGAGAACTTGTATTGTGTCTGAAACATGGAAAATCATTAACTTGTGACTTAGATAAATTCTGAAAAATAGCATTTGATTGGCTTTTTAGAAAAGCTAATGACAACTAATGTTGATAGGGTTTCAGATGTATTTGTTGTTCTGACTTCTTTATAGAGAAAAAAAAATGGTACAACCCAAACCATAAAATTTTTTTAATTATAGGTTATCTGCCAATATGGAAGGATCCCAAATAGACAGAATATTATCTGTTCTGATTTATTGCTTAGAGGATTTGATATTTTGCAACTTGGACTTATCCATTTCGTCATAACCAATTACAACATGCTTCACAAGGCCAGGTGGATGGTATCCTCATGAAATGGTGTTCGACCTGTCTGATGAAGGAACATAGCAGTGTAGAAGGTTATGTCCTGCCTATCAGAAGTTGGATTCCAAAAAAAAAAAATCATTGTTTTCCTCGTATAGTTAGCCTTTTTTGTGAGCTACCATGCTACAAAATTCCTACATACTTTGTTAAAGTTTTATGCAACACTCATACAATTATAATTAAACATTTCATCTTTTTCAAAACTAAAATTGCTGATTTAGAAGATCAGCATTACCAGTTTATAAAATTTTCTGTTGTGTTCTTGACTTCAAGAAATTCTGATTGTATTTATAATTTCTCCATATCAAATATGGAATATCCCAGAGTTCATCCTGTTCCCTCATCCAAAGCTGATTCCCTGTGACCTTGTTATCATGAGACTATTTCTTTGAATCCAAATTTTATCCTCTGTTTCTGGGAATCCTTGAAAAATGACATTTACATGCAATTAAGTCTCATCATCTGCAAAGTGTTGTCACGGTATCTCCAGTGGAGGCTGAGGAGGGCAAGCTGTTTTACACTCTTCCATGTGATACTACGCCAGAAAGTCAGCGTAGAACATGATGCCTAACATTGCCCTCAGCAAGAATGTCACTGCCAGCTTCGATAATAATCAGTACTCACGAAGGTACAAAATTGGATAGTTATTGTTCAATTTGAACTTTCATGAGCTTCTAAAAGGAGTAGCTCATAAATGCACAAAAATGTAGAATTCTACCCCTCCCTTATAAGATAAAAAGAATGGCAGGGCACCCGCTGATACTATGTCATGTGAACCATGATTAACTTTGGATGCAGAGAGAGAGAGAGGGGATCTGTAATTGACAAGAGCCCATACAGCAACTTTATTGTCTTCTATTGAATTTCTATGTAATTTTTACACAGAAGGTTTTTAGACCAAGCAGTCCAATGTATACTCAGTGCAATTAACAAGCTCCACCTGGATACTGAGCATCTGCTGTCACTGTGGTTTTGTTACTTTCAGCCTCGTAAGTGGTTTAGTGTATATGAGACCTTAGTAAACTCTTACCGCCTCCAGTTAAAGTCCATGGACTCAGGAGCTGGTGCATGCCACTCTTCAGCTGCACTTGTGGTTGAGCAGATAGGGTAAATGGTGCCTTGGCAGAATGGATGATGTCACAGGGAATGTCACTTTGATGACCGTAAGTGTGTACTTTGTATTCGAGTATTCTTTAATTTGAAAAATCAACGTATTTTGAACATGCTTGAATCTTGATTTTTGCTTGTTATTTTTGCTTTTTGGAACCTGGATCACTTCACTATCAGCCAGGGAGTTCATTTTCTTTCTTCATTGCCTTAGTGAATTTCCCAGGAGTCGTTGTGTTATGGTTTTTTTTTTTCCTAATGCAGGATAATGCCTTCACAGCCATAAGCTCAAATACAGTTTTCATTAAGCTATTGAATATTCTGTTTTAGAATCTGCTCAGTGGAGTTTACAGTTGTGATCTGTGACTGGAATCAGCTGTTTGTCTTGGGTTTCTTGTGACAAATAGGAAGTCCTTTCGTCTGACTAGTAACACAGCAGTGATCACTTCTGATGTCGATCCCTATGAACTCTATTGAAGAGGATTTCTCAAAGTCTCATTGGGCGTTACAAACAGGATCCTTCCACTCCTGCCTCAAACCAGGTCTCAAAAGTCTAAGCCTGATCCAGAAACCAGATTTTCCCTTTCTTTGATGTCTTTATGAGAAACAGAATGAAGGTCAAGAAGAGAAAAGACAGGGGTCTGAGTCTATAAGAGAGAGACAGGGATTACAACACAATACCAATATGCTTAACCAGTATTAACAAAGCCCTCCAGACTGACAAAGTAGAGGACCTGAAAGACCTGGTTTTAAGGACATGATCCATGATAGATATAAAATGTAATTTCATATCTTTTTTATTTTATATTTATAAAAATATATCAATTTAAAAAATTATCAGTGGTGTATTCATGCCCCTACAGTATGTAAACTGCACTGAAACTTTTATCTTGATGTAGAAGTGTTGGGAATTATAGCGTCAATATGGACTACACTAGGAATAATAATGATCAGGGGCTTATTTTCCAGAGAACAGAAAGTTTTTTTTGCATGCATGCGCTGATTCAGTTTGCACAGAAACATGGATGGCATGTCTTCTGCCATTGTGACAGCCTCACAGAGGTGGGGAGGGACACAGGGAGAACATCTGATCAGCAGTGAGCGGCTCCTTCAAACCAGGTCTTGATTTCGTTCCAGAGAGTTTCACCACTAAGCTCTAGTGGTGAACATGCTGCTTGGCTTCCACTGTGTTTCAAAGACTGTGAGCAGAAGAGAATGCACGGTCATTCCAAACCTCTTCAAGGTTAATCTCAGCTCTGCTACCAAGGCCCATACTTTGTCCAACGACTGCACCAGGGGAACCGTCCAAATTCGTAATGTTCCATAGACTCCAATAAAGCCATAGACATAAATTCCACATCTCTGTCTTAGTCTATTTAATTTCTAATATCTTCCACATAAGAAAACAATTATTTTCTGTCCTGGCATAACACCTTAGATGTTGCCTAATATCTTCCCCATGTACTGGTTGATGTTAGGTAACTCTGGCTTGAGAGAAGTCGAGTTCTGTGACAATATTCTCCAGTTTCTCAAGGGGAAATCCCAAGGGGAACATGAGCTATACAAACACTGATACCATAAGCTTCAAATTCATGCATCTCTTTTCTTATTGAATGCTTTCACTTCAATGACCTCACATCCAGGAAGCACTGATCTTATTCGTTAATTACAGCATTATTCTGTATTTCTCAGAAGGAGAGCCAGAAGCACATCTGCATGCTTCACCCAACCCCATGAGATTCGATGCCAGGGAGTTAGTGTGAAGGGGAGGGAGGCAAGTCAGGAGAGGGAAAGGATGTGTTCAGAAGGCCATGCTGGACCAAACCGGCTTCTTGTCCAGCTGACATTGCTGCTGCTGCTCAGTTTTGCCTGCTACCTCCCAAAGGCAATACGGAGCTACTTCCCCTTGAAGCAGACAACTTGAGGGAGAAGGAAGACTTATTTTCCAGATCTTCTGCCACTGACCTAAGCACTCAGCATTGCTTTTAAATTGTCAGCCCTTGTTTGGTTGTCCACTCAGATCCTCCAGAATCAGAGAAGGATTTGCCATGTAGACACTGCCATCGTAGCAGCATAGCAGAGGATTTCTGCATGCAGGGCCGGCCTCAGGGTACTCTGCTGTGGGATGTTCTGTATGTCAAATTGCTCTGATTGGTTAATAAATAAAACACTGATTGGCCAGTGGCCAGGCAGGAAGTATAGGCGGGACTAACAGAGAGGAGAATTGAGAGAACAGGAAGGCAGAAGGAGTCACTGCCAGCTGCCGCTAGGACAAGCAGCATGTGAAGATGCCAGTAAGCCACTAGCCACGTGGCAAGGTATAGATTTATGGAAATGGATTAATTTAAGCTATAAGAACAGTTAGCAAGAAGCCTGCCACGGCCATACAGTTTGTAAGCAATATAAGTCTCTGTGTTTACTTGTTTGGATCTGAGCGGCTGTGGGACTGGCGGGTGACAAAGATTTGTCCTGACTGTGGGCCAGGCAGGAAAACTCTAGCTACAGTACTCCATCTTTCTGAAGCCTGCAACTTCACAGACCCAGGTGATGAATCTGTACCTGTATGCAAGTTCTCTATTGGATCGAATGATGAAAAATAATCCTCAGGACAGGAGGCAGAAGACATGTGCTGTGAGGCATAAGACGTCATTTCCTCAGATCTTGCCCTGGGAAGATTGAGGGACCAGGAAGCAGCTGATTTGGTGAGCTCAAGACCTCAAGAAAGTTCACTTTACAGAAAGCTCTCTCTCTGTGGTTACAGAGACAGGGGTGGAACTGGATGAGTCCTTATCATTAAATACTTACACTATCAAGATAAGATTACCAAGGTGTGGTGGGACCAGAAGCCTGCCTGGAGCATAGTGAAAGTAGACAGAAATCAAGAAGTGGAAAAGCATTGCCTTTATTCTTCGCAATTCAACCTATAAAGCATCCCCTTGTTTTATATTCCTGTTGTTTATGAACTCTGAGAGTCGAAGGGTTAGGCAGGCAGTCTTAATCATACCTCTTACAATGCCAGATGATTTCATCAAATCAAGTGCTTTTGTTCTTTTATCTATCTATCTATCTATCTATCTATCTATCTATCTATCTATCATCTATCTATCTATCTATCTATCTATCTATCTATCTATCTATCATCTATCTGTTTATCTATCATCTATCTGTCTGTCTATCTATCTATCTATCTATCTATCTATCTATCTATCTATCTATTTTTTGGTTTTCAAGACAGGATTTCTCTGTGTATCCCTGGATGTTCTGGAACTTGCTCTGTAGACCAGGCTGGTCTCCACCTCACAGAGATCCACCTGCCTTTGCCTCCCAAGTGCTGGAATTAAAGGCATGTGCCACCACTGCCAGGCAAATCAAGCACTCTTAACAGATATTTTAAAAGGGGGAAAGTATGGTAGGTGGCAAAGGTTACTGTATCAACTGGCTTTTAACTATTTTCTCTGCACTCTGGCCCTGGGGAGAGGTAGACTTATAGACTAGGCATTCTCCTTGGGATAGAAATAGCAAGGTTTTCCAGAAGGCTTATGGATGCATTAGGTCTACTGTCCTCTTCTGGTTGTGACCAGTGCCAGGAAGGTTGTGATGCATCATCTCGCCGGATAGCTGTAGTTCACTGACTCCAGCAAAACATTTCCGAGGCTCTCACTTCCTCACTAGGGAATTATGGTTTAGATATTTTTCCTAGGAAGCAAACTCAGTCAAATGTTGGGGGTATTGCCGAAGAGCTTTCCCCTCCAGTCATAACATTATCACCCCATCACCATTCTGGTTAGAGATTATGTTGGCCTAGTACCATGTGCTGTGCAGCAATGGTCTCCAAAACTGGGATGTTTCCAGGCTGGAGGGAAGCACCTATGACTGAAAGTTCCTACTTGAAATGCTTCAGCCTGAAGGGAGGCTTGTTAATGAGGACAAGAGGAGGCAGAAGCTGCTGAGTGAGCTTTAGGGGAATGATCCTAAAAGGCACCGCCATTCTGGGAATGTCTGTGGTCTCCTTGGTGATTCTGTCATTGCTAGAGGCCAGGATGGAGGCAAGAAGTCCCAGTTACTGGCTCCTTGTTATCTCTTCTAAAGGAACACTCCTGCCTGGATGTTCTATTCAAGGATGTGACGGAAACTAAAAGGTGGTACTTGACTCATCTCGGGTGGGCCAACTGGACTGACTGCCTCAGGCCCCTCCATGTCTTATGCCAGTTTCTGCCATCAGTCCTTTGAAAATTCTGCAGACTAGCAGCTTTGGGGACCCTGTTTCTTAAGACCCACTCTTGATATGCAGGGGACTCTGCTTTCCTATATAATGCAATTTCTTTCTAATCCTTCCTCTTCTCTAGCGTGTGAATTTCATTGTTGGAATCCCTAAGATAAGAACTCAGCAACAGTGCCAGAGTGGAGATTTGCATGAATGTGAGATTCTTGTACCGTAATGTCTGAGTTAAAGCCCACCTGAGTGTGAGAAAGAAAGTCAACATCACTCTCCATGACCATGATTGCCGCCATTTTATTAAGACTTGGGGAGTGAACGACTCACAAACCTCAGGATGTCCACCAAAGTGTCAAGAGTAACAGAGCCTCTCTCCCCAAGTTGAATAAGCAATGAGGACGGCAAGGGAGACTCTGAACTATAGAACTGCCTGTGAGTTGTGTAGTGAGCTCTGGAGATGTAGTTTTATGAGTTGATGCCCAGGTTAGGTGGTTTTTGAGTGGTGCAGCTGCTTTTAAGTCATCCCTGTTCCTGTTAGCAGTCTTTCATAGATTCCCCTTCAACTCACGCCAACCAACTCCCTAGTTTGCTGACTTGAACTTTGCCCTCTGCAGAGTTGTTAGATATTTATTCATTTAACCTCAGGGGAAGTCACACAATATCCTGACGACTAGTTGAAGAGAACAACATTTAAGATCAGACTGTGGTCTAGTCTATATTATATTATAGTGTGTAAGACAGTAGTTTTTCAGGCTGTGCCTTGCCCTGATAGACTCCATTGAACTTTTTAAAAATTCTGTTTATTTGTTTGTTTGCTTATTTGTTTTGTGTGTGTGTGTATACCTGTATGGAGGTCAGGGGACAGCTTGCAGGAGTTGGTTTTCTTCACTGTGCTGTTGGTGTTTATAAGTATTTAGAGTCCCTATGTTATAAACACACACACAACTCATACAGGTCATATTTTGGTTTAGATCCTTTTGTCCTCCACTCCTCCGAGCATTTTCCCAAGCTCCCAGGAAACAGATAGGGTTGAACATTGATTTTAAATGGTTTGAAACTGTGTTTCCTTTTTCTTTGTCCTGTGAATTATCTTTGCTTTTATTCTCTGTTCCTTTGTCAGACATTTGCAAACCCAACTCTTGCAGTTCTCAACATTTACTGAGCTGTAATGTCAGGCACTGCGGCATTCACATGGGGCGGGGGCGTTTCACTTCAGGCTTGCAGGGCTATTCAGTGTCACATCACTGGAGTGTAGTTTCGTGGGGTTTGTTTGTTTGTCTGCCATACACATCTTTCACCCATCCATCTGACTATTAGCAGGTCTTGAAAGACACAGTCCTCATAGATAAACATCAGGTAGCTCCTTTTCTCCCCTCCCTTTTTGGTGGTGATGTTGCAGTGACATTAAAATACTAAGCATGCCAAACTAAACTATATTTGTCTCCAAGGGCTACTTCTAAATGACCAGGGCCCAAGTTCATTGATAAATACCATCTTGAGCAATCAATAAAAGAAGCATGAAAATGCAAAAGTTATTTTTAAAAAAATTTCATAATGATGTTCTGTTGTAGGATATTTGTGCACCGTGTGAAGATGTATGTATTTGCTGTGATTAGTTTAATAAAGAGCTGAATGGCCAATAGCTAGGCGGGAGGTATAGGTGGAACTTCCAGGAAGGGAGAGGAAGTAGGAGGAGATAATCAAGGTGCAGAGGAGACACCAATGAGACATGGAGGGAGTCAGACATACAGAATGAAAGAAAGGTAAAGAGCCACTTGGTAAAACGTAGATTAATAAAAGCAGGTTAACTTAAGTTATAAGAGGTAGCTAAAAACAAGCCTAAATGCAAGGCCAAGCTTTCATAATGAATAAAACGTCTCTGTGTCATTTTTGTGAGCTGGTGACCTAAAGTAAAAGCTGTCTACAATGTTCTACATGGAACCTTCATGTTTGGCATAGACATATAGGCTGATCTCTGTTCACAAAGATCAGCTGTGAATCAATAAGTTAGTCCTTAGGAAGAATACAGTACATTTACCTTTGAACTTTGCCTGGATTTGCTTAGATTTTAATCATTTGTGTATCTAGGTCCATTAATGCTATCTATCTATCCCAATCACTGGGTCTGCCAAAAACCTAGTGGTAGACTAGGAGATTTATTAGTATGCTCCTACTGAGGTGTACACTGTATAAATTATTTAGAAAACATAGGTGATAAAAAGAAAAAATTAAAGTATTATTTTGATTTTCTGAAATATCTCATTTCTCTAAATACATCACAGATTATTTTCTAAAAAGGATGAAATTCAAATAACTTGAATAACATTCTTGAAATTGAATTTATCTCCTTGACATTTAACAGATTCTTGGAACACCACTAGGAGAACCCCAGCAAGCATTCTTCAAAGTTGATGGGGTGTCCTGAACACCAGAGAAATCAGCTCAGGATTAAAATAAGAATTAGGAAAAGAGAGGTGATATGTTCATCAAAATGTTAAAAAAAATATTATTAGTAGGTTTTATTTTTCCTGTAGTGTGTGAGATGTTGAAGGTTTTAACGCACTTATGATACTCCTTGATTTGATAATTTATCCTGTTTCCTGAAGCCTTTCCCAGTAGATAAATTGACAGTGTGCATATTTAGAGGTCACAAATGGAGCAATTAGTGTTTGCTCTAATCACCCTTGAACAAACGTGAAGGAGGTTAGTTAAAAAAAAAAAAAAAAACAAGAAGAAGGTTTATATATGTCTTATATAATTCTTAACAAATTCTGTCATGTTAGAATTATTTAATCTTCCTTGCATAGAATTTATGGATTGAGGAGTGAATTTGTTAATAGAGAACATATTTCCTGACTTTATTATAGGGCTGTATATTTTCTTGTCTGTGTAGTGTAGGCAACCTTAAAGCATTTTTATGTGCTTTCTTGAGAAAAAAAAAATCTCCAGCAAGCATTAATGAGTGACAGTGTTATATTTTTGTTCTCTGGACTATACATATTCTTTTATCTGGTTCAATGTCTGTATAGTTAATGTCTACAAGGCACCAAAACATAAATTTTATAATCTCTTGGACAATTGAGTGCTTTATCTTCTGATACACCAAAATTAAACTCTTGGTATTATCTTATTCAGTCAAAAGCCCTCTTGCTATTCTGTGATGCAAGCATGAAACAAGAATATTGATCTTGCCTGACGAGTCTAGATGTTGGTTTAGATACTAATAGATGAGAACACAATCTACTGCTATAAGTGTTTACTCCCTCTCCATACAAAATAGTGTATTTGCCAGAATGTTATTATTTAAGTGAAGTTCAGTTTGTTAAATTACTAAATAATCTGTTATGAACTATCTAGGAAGAAAAGTTTGTACTTGTATATCATTAATTCACAGAATTTGAGTCATTATTTCTTTATATGTTAATTAAAATAGAACCATATTTTTGGAAGAATAATCTTGAAATAAGTTGTTTAGCAGGGGAAGAGAGAAAAGGTGTAATGTTAGGGAACACAGAACGTAGAGGAACACGAGTGTAAGCTATGTTGAGCTAAGGGGATTATGCAGAGTCTGTGTTCAGATGGAGTCATACTGATTTTGATTTCATGTTTTGGAACATCATAGCTTTCTGGAGATTTATGAATAGATGTCCAGGCAGCACTCAGTATAAGGCCCAATGTGAACATAAAGAATATGTATATACACAAGTGGTAGCAATTCTCACATGAAGATGACATTCATCCATAGCTCAAATGCTTTGATCTATGGAGGAAGAAGAGGCAACCAGTGACTTCCCATCCCTGCCGCACAGCACAGCAGTCTACAGCATGAACCAATGGGGTATAGTAAACAAATAATGCAAATTACCACAGACCAAATAATTCCCACCATTGCCCATGATTACTAAAGGATTCAGTTCATTTTCCAGAAGGCTCTACAGATTAAATTCCAACTCAGAAAAGTACAGCTTGATCAATAAAGTTTGTAAATGACTTTACAGATGAGAGATGCCATTCAATAGTGAATATGAACTTCAGTTGCTGAAGCATTTAAAAACTGCACAGCTGAGATGCATTGCAACCCAGAAGCAGGTGCTGGATCTCTTTCAAGTTAAATGGAATCAGTGGAGTATTCATATTCACTAAGAGTAGAGTCCAAAAGGATGGCAAATTATATATAGTGAGTGTTGTGATTATTAAATTTTGCAGGCCAATTAGCCAACTAGGCAACCATCTGACAGATACAATGTGAGCTAAATCAAGAAATGTTAACTTTCTCACAAGTACTATTGGCATTGTGTTACACAGTATTTGCAGCTTACCTGGATCATAGCCATCCTCCCTAGAGGGTGCATTCACAAGGGGGAATGACATATAGTAATACTGTAGTGTTGTCTTGTCTTGTGCTCTGAGCCATAGTGAGAGAATCCTAGAGGGGCTGTGTCCTAACTGGGACAATTGTATATTCTACAGGAGGAAGACATCAAATAATCTTGCTAGTGGTGTGAAGTGTGTAAAACAAACACACAAATGAAGCAAGTAAGTGAATAAACAAAACAGCATAAGAGGAACAGAGCCATATGTATGTGTCACAATTACTATTTTTGAAAGAATAATGACCGCTGGTCAGTGAACCAAAGGAAGTAAGGGAAGATGTGCCAGGGAGAGGGACCATGATGAACAAGACTCTTCACCACAGTAAAGAGGATATCCTGGAGATAGAGGAGCAGAAAAAGCGATAGTTGACATCATCTGTAGGAGCTGATATCAAGGTGACATGAAGCCTGGGCTAACAAGTGTGCTAAATTGTCTTGACAATAACACAGTAGCATATGAGAAAGCACTGGAAGATTTTTCAGAAGAATTGTTACATTTTATAATATTAAATTACTGTCTCTATGAATTATAGTGTCCATACATATATTTTCCATACAAGCAGAGGCATACCAGTAAAATTCTTAGCATCCAGAAAAGCTAAGTATTTGTTTTAAAAAGTTTTATTTATTTGAGATCTGTTTTCCTAAAAGCTTAAAGCTCTTGGTGTAGCATTTCAAACTTATCTGGCACAGTGTATCTCATGCTGGTGCTGGAGTTAGAAGATACTGAAGTCTCAGTACTCCTGCTGTGGTCTTAATTGATGCTGGAATGATGTTTGTAGTAATTCTAGTAGAATGATATTTTATAAAATATTCTGATTATTAGACAATTTGATAGGTATAAAACCATTTTGCATTCTACAGGGAGCATTAAGGTACTGGTAGTGAAGACATCACCTTTCTACTCTAAAGTCATAATAATTTTGGGGTATTCTAGGGTACTTGATATAACGCCAAGTACTTTATAATTGCTTACATGGCAAATAAAACTGCAATTTTAAGGACTAATCATACTTACACACACTCATAATTCTAGTTAATGATTTCTTTCCATTCAAGGAATTTGTTGTCATTTTCAATGCATCCATGATTTTTCTCCAAAAGGAATTTTGTATTTATATATCAAACAGGTTTATCCTATCCTAACTCACCATTAATTCATCAGGCAAACAAAAAAGAAAGTTGGAGTGGTTTTGAGGCCTTTGCTTTTGAAATGTGATAGTAGGGCAGGCAAGATTTCTTAGTGGATAGAGGCATTTGTGGCACAAGCTTGAAGACCCGAGTTTGATCTAGTTGTTCTCTGAGCTCCACATGTGTACTATGACACATGCATTCCTGAATATTGCACACACACACACACACACACACACACACACACACACACACACGCACACATGTATACACACACACACACACATGCACACATACAGGCATGTGTGTATAGCAGTAACAAATCAAATAGGTTAGAGAAATGTGGAGATAGATTCTAGACTCAGGATTGAGACTGAAATCACATTCTGTGGACTTTCCCAACAGAGTTATATTTCATGACACAATCCAGCGGTCTAGGTAATGGAGAAAATCCATAACTAATTGCTGCTATATCAGTTTTAATATCCACACTCATTTTGAGAACTTGATATAGTCCAACTCTCAAGGGCATGCCTATAATTATGCTTTTGAGGTGTTCAAGTGCTTTATCACAGAGAGACACTTGAACTCCAATGTGAGAAGGTTAATTATTTAGAATATCCCTGAAAACATTCCCTGGTATGAGTGGATTACATGAAGACACCCTGAAGTGACTACAGACGTCCCAAGAAAGATAAATGTAGAAATCAATGACTGGTCTATGCGGAGTCCCAGAGGACTACTGTAGCATATTAACATGAGCCGCTAATCCTGGCCTCAGAAACCGCTTTCAAATGCTATTTCTCTCTTTTACAATACATCCCTCTGGAGGACTGTGCTTAAATTGAGCCAAGACTTTGAAGTTCCTGACTTTCATTGTAGGATTAATCCATAGGAATTCCTGTGGTGATGAATAAATATGGCTGGCCTGCCATGTGTGTCTCTCCGTGGTCTCCAGTGCATGCTTCCATGATTTTATGGCCTCTAAATGAGTGTAGCAGGAGTCTGTTTGCAAAGCTACCTAGAATGCTGAATTTGCACCATTCTGCACCAGTCTTACAGAAGAAAAATTAACTTCATACTTACAGATGGGAGGGTTATTTTCTAATAGTCATTTCCTTAATCACTAAATGTTTAGGAAGCATTTATTAACTAGTTGCCTCAGGATTAAGGGAATCATTATTTGCTTTTACCCATTAATTGCAAGCTTCCTTTCTTCATTAGACATAAAAAATTTCTTCTTAAAAATTCAAAAACTGCTTTCTGCTATTCCATGTAATGACATTGAAGCCCCACACTCCTTTATTAAAGCTGGGTTTTAATTCCTGTTTGTCTTCAGTCTTATCAGTGGTACAAACAAAAGCCTTCCTGTCTGGCTGCCAGAGCCACTTCTTCATGGTGGTGTGGTTCTCTCCAGGGTGGGCAGTCTGGCAGCAACTGTCACTTATAACTGAACTTGGCTCAGCCTAGGCAGCAGATTGTATGACACAACTCAGTCAGACAACATCTCACATAAGATATTAAAAAATATTTCTGACCGATTTTAAGGCCTGCTTACACGTGACGAAACTCATACCTGACACCATCGTCAAGGCCAAGAACTTGTGTTTAGATGGGCCCTAGGCCCTAGAGGAAAACCTACCACTGAGCAGGTAAAGAAGGAGAGGTGGGTCTGGGAGGAATCGGGGAAAGCGGTAAATGTGTTCAAAACATTTTGTACTGTTGTGAAGCAATTTCCTCCGAAATACCCAGCTCAAGGAAGGCTCATTTCAGGCTCAACAAATTCTCATTCCCTCCAATAAAGGGTGAGGTTCATGAAATTCAGGTGGTAAACAATTCACAAGTCTCAGGAAGTTCCAAAAGAAAGGAGAATGTGATACCTCAGTAAAACCCCCCACTCTATCCCCTACAGACAAAGAGAAGCTTAAACCAGGATTCCTAAGTGTAGATAAGAACTTAGAGCCGGGCGTTGGTGGCGCACGCCTTTAATCCCAGCACTCGGGAGGCAGAGCCAGGCGGATCTCTGTGAGTTCGAGGCCAGCCTGGGCTACCAAGTGAGCTCCAGGAAAGGCGCAAAGCTACACAGAGAAACCCTGTCTCGAAAAACCAAAAAAAAAAAAAAAAAAAAAAAGAACTTAGACCCCTTTTCCCTAGGTGACTGTATCTGCTACAGGGACTTTGGAAAACACAATCAGGATATTCGACCAAAAGACTAAAAAGGGAGGCGGGTTAAAATAAATTATATGGTCTGTGCCTTTAAGAACTAGCCTCACAAAGAAAGGGGAGCACTCCTTCCAACCTCCCTGTGAGAGATTTGGAAGAGCCTCCCTGGAGGCTTGTAAACTTAGAAAACACCTTACTTTTGCATTCTGTACCTAAAGTCTCCAGTGGTGGCACAAGACCCTCACTCTATTGTCTCAAAAAGGGGGCCTTAGACAAAGATATCTCAATATAGATAGACCCAGGCCAGTTTCAAGTCCCCAGAAATCATGGTGCCAGCCCCAGGAACAAAAGAACAGAGTCAGGATGTCTGATGGTAACCAATTAACCACGAGATGCCCCTCTCCGGAAATAACATGACCAGACCCCGGAGAGGAGTTGTAAAACTCCTGACAGGGCAAACAGATAAGCTAGAATAAGATAAAGTCCAGGCCCGGGAAAAACTGGACCAATCAAGGATGGACCCGTACTAACCCCCTCCCCTCTAAGAAATTTTATGGGTTTTGCCTATAAAAACTAACTTCCCCAAGAAAGAATAACTCTTCTCTGCCTCACTTGAGATGGCTTGAGTTGAGTTCCCTGTCATGACCTGTAACAGATAAACCTTGCTTTTGCATTCTGGTATGCTCGTCCTTGGTGGTCTCTCTGGGGGTTATGATCTGAGCACAACAGAGAACATGGGGCCCTTCCCCGAGGTTATCAATAAACAATTGATATGCAAATAAACAGCTGCTGAGGAAGGAGTCTCCTACCAGCCGAGGAGATTGCCAGCGGTAGAGAGCTCTAGGGTTGCAACTTCCCAAACTGTCATCTTGTCTTGGGGGACAGGGAGTAATGAAGCTTTGGGTCACCTCTGCTCCTGGAAGTAGCCTCAAAGAACTCATCGGTTTGCTAATTTGGTCATTGTTTACTGGTTCCTTTGGTTTATTGTTGGTTCCCTATCCAGGGTGGTAGACATTGTGGGTTCAAGTCTCCCCAAGAAAAGCCTTGCACAACACACCAACAAGTCTACAAACCTGTCCCAAACTATTTAGAAAATGGACCAGATGGCTTCAGCAATGAAATAGTTTTCAATCTCTTCTTGTCTCCAATGACAAGGTAACCCTTAGTTACGTTTAGTGGAATGTACCTTTACATATGACTCTGCTGTCCCATATCCCCAGAGAAGATCTTCATAAATATCCATGTGCTCTAGGTTTTTATTTTAAAATGCTCCTTCTACATAGTCTCAAATCTATGTCCCATTTTAATCACCCCTAAATAGTTTTATGATGCTGGAAATGTTCCTCACCCATTTTTAAGCCACCATTTTCTCAATGGGAAAATATGGATTCCAATGTTATTTAGATTTCCTGAGAATAAAATGAGAAGTAGTTCAAAGCACAGTGTTTTAAGTCCAGAAAATGTCTAGTATGCTAGACATTTAATATTAAATACTCATTGTCCTATCATTATACACTGTCCCTGTGATCACTATCATTACCATTTCTACCCAGGGAAGATCTTTATACCAGGGAAGAACAATCATTATTCATACCAGTTACTAAGTATTAAAAGCATTCCACCCCACAAAACACTTAGAATCTGAGCACAGTTACTGAATAAAATACTATTTATTTCAATAAAGACTGAATTCACAAATAGAAAAGCTTTTTTTTCCCACCCAAATATTTAAGTAGTTATCATGATGATGAACCACAAAACAGGTTTTTGAGAAAGAGCATCTGAGTTGGTGTGTGTGCAAATGTTAGCAAATGACATTTGAGTCAGCAATGCTTATTAACTATCTGCTATGTGACTGACATGATATTGCATAAATGGAAAATTAAAAACAAATGAATAAGATAAATAAGAATAAAATGTCATAAAGTTTCCCTTAAGAACTTTGGTATTTTGATTTCACAGTGTATTTCAAAACCATATTCAAGTTTTTATATTTTTTTTCTACAAAATCCTACATATGATTTGAGACACATTTTGTGTATGGATCTGTATGTATTCTAGGATGGCCTCAAAATCACTATATACTTGAAGGATGACCTTGAATTTCTGATCATCCTGCCTACTTGTACCTCCTGAGTCCTGGGGATGATAGACATGAACCCTTCCCTCCCATCTCTGGCACCCAGTTTTGGTGATGCTTCGATTGAATCCAGGCCTCTGTGTATGCTAGGCAAACCCTGTACCAACTCATCAACATCCACAGCCGATCCAAAATATTTTTTAGAATTTGAAAATAATAGACTGGAAACGTCATTGGAATAATTCCTAAACTATTACTTTTGGTTCTACATTAGTAAACTGCTGAAGACTTTCTGAAAACTTACTGGGAGAACTTCCATTACCACTTCATGAATTACCTCCACATTTCCACTCTTTATATTGTCTCCTGTCTACAAGTGTCTTTATTCATCTTCCTACACTTCAGCATTTATGGGATTAGCAAAATTGAGTAATGGGCATCATTAAGCTTGCTTTTCTTTGGGGCTTCGTGTGTGTTGGGATATATCTCTCTCATAATGTTTGGCCAGAAAAAAATAAATACAGGAGTTGCTCAACAAAAGCATTTAAAAATTATACCAGTGCTTATGATGCAAACTGCTTTATGACAGAATATTCAGTATCTTGACATTTGTTTATCATTGTGAAATTTATGTAAAATATGATCAATTTAGACCTTTAAAATACAATTATAAGAAATCAAAACAGGCTTGTCAGCAAGTAAATACGTTGTAGAATTAAATATTTTCAACTTCAGGTAGGAACTACCAGTGCTGGATGAGTCTTTCAATGGGACTTCATTTTAAACATCTGAATACAATTGTCATTTCAAAGCTGAGCTTGGCGGCACATTGAAGAGGGTAAACTCACTAGTGGATGCATTACCATCACTTAATTTAGGAGAGCTCCCATCCCTGCAGATGTTCTCACACAGGCAGATGGGGACTTCATGGACGATTTGAATGTTTTTTTCCCAGGAACCAGTGTCAGTCTGCGGGAAATCCGAAGTGCAGCCATTTGGTACCAGGTCAGAACTCTTTCTTGATCTGAATTTGTATCCTGTAAGACATTATAAGAAAGGAAGATTATGGTTTTGCTTTGGGATTAAAGCATGGTGTCTTATCCCATATTCTTTCTCTCTATAAAGGACTTGGTTCCTTGCTTAAATTTTTCATGAAATATTTTGTGCTTTTAAATACCTAGGAGATAGTTAATAATTTAATTTGTAATACACCAGCAGCTTGGAAATCAAATCCTAATGGCTAGGTTGAGATGTGTGAACACCTCAACACCCTGCAGACACCATCTCTGTTCAAAATGTTGGGTTTTATGTCCCTATGCATCTTCTCTTAGTTTTACCAAAACACATGTACTGGTGAGAAATTTTGCCAGTCAAATTTTAAAGTTTGACTAATATCTTAATTGTTCAACAAGTTTTCTTGACTTTGTATCCTCTTTATGCTTTCTTTAGTATGAGGTTGTATGGCTGATGCTGGGGCTGGGGTTCTCCAAGCTCCATTTCTGCTTTACCAGCTGGGCCCTGTGAGTTATGCCTGGAGACCCTAAGGCAGGGGAAAGGAGCGGTTTGGCTTCCCATTTGTTCCCCTTTCCTTGCTTGTATCCCAAAGCTTGACACTTCAACATTCTGAAGCAATGGCCTATCCCTTAGCAGAGGCTAAATTGGGTTTGCAAGTTTTAATTCTAGAGCCAGTTTTTATTATTATTACTATTATTATTCATTGATATTTATTATTATTACTATTGTTATTAAGTTTTTATTTCTTTTTCCCCTTTTATTGAAAATAGGTTTTTTTCCCACATAATATATCCTGATTACTGTTTTCTGTAGCCAGAAGTTTTCCTGTGTCCTGCCTGGCCCACAGCTGCTCAGACCTAAGCAAACACACAGACATTTATACTAATTAGAACTGCTTGGCCATTAGCTCAGGCTTACTACTGACTAGCTCTTACACTTACACTCAGCCCATTTCTGTTAATCTATATGTTACCACATTTTCCATGGCTTTACCTGTGTGCCATTACATGTTGTTCTCTGAATGGCAGGCTGATGTCTCATGACTCAGCCTTCCTCTTCCCAGCATTCTCCTTGTCTGCTTATCCTGCCTATACTTCCAACCTGGCTACTGGCCAATCAGCGTTTTATTAAACCAGTGTACAAAAGCATTATTCCACAGAAGTTTTCCCTCCTTCTACTCCTCCCAGTTCATCCCCACCTCCCCTCTCATTCAGACCCACTCCCTTTCTGTCTCTTATCAGATAAGATTAAAGAAAACCTATTGCATTAAAGTTGGACAGGACAAACCAACAGAAGGAAAAGAACCCAAGAGAAGAATCAGAGACCCACTTGTTCACACACGGAGGACTCCCACTAAAAACACTAAACCAAAAGTCATGATATTTACTTAGAGGACCCATACAGGCGCTGTGCATGCTGCTTCAGTCTCTGTGAGCTCATATGCCCTTAGCTCCTGCAGATTTGGAAGGCCTGATTTTGGTGTCCTTCATCCCCCCTGACTCTTACATTCTAGATCTAGAACCAGTCTTACTGCTGCATCCACAGACACAACACCTTGACTTTCCATGTCGCTCACCTTCTAGGCCTGGACCTCAGTTTCGTTGGCTCCCTTTTGAATGACCGGCTAGAGTAGCAGTAAATTAGACCCCATCCTTGGATATCTAAGTTCAGCCATTTCCACTGGGCCCTAGGGATGTGCTTTACTACTCTGTTTTCAGGGATTCCTTTATGCTTCTGATGATTTAGCTAACTAAATATAAGACTGTTGTCACAAAAGGTATTTAGTAATTTATTTATGTTTTAAATTATTCAGTTAACTAGATAAAAGTTGTTGCTTGCTGTCTGAAATTCATTGACTAAATCTTCTGTGTCCTGATTCTAATTCAAGTGGGATACAGGTAATATTTTAAAATATGCTTTCAGTCAGGCTGCGTTTCTGTGGTCCATCAATGATGTTTAGTGAAATAGTTTTCCCTGTGCTAAGCTGTCTTGTTGCATACACAAGTCCCAATTTTCCCCCTGTTATTTTGGGGAAGAGCCATTTGGAAAATGGTGAAATATTTTGTAGTGATTTTGGCTGAATATTTTTCACATCTGTTAGAGATTCTCAGATGACTTCTCAGCAATTTTGGTTGGACATCTTATACATGTTTTAGAGATTTACAGATCTGTTATCAACTATTTTCTGATCTATAGAATTTGTACTTTAAAAAAAAAACTCACAAAAATAACTAGATTTATTTGCACTACTTTATAGTCCTACAAAGAGCATATTCCCATTGTCCTGCTAAATATTGTCACTTTTCTTAATTCTGTTTTTCTTTTGTATTTGTGTATGTGATATATGTATATTCATGTTCCAGTGAGTATGTAAGTCTGTGAGTGTGTGCATATTGAAGTCGTAGGTCAGTGTTGGGTCTTCACTTGCTTTTTGAGACAGGGTCTCTCACTGAACCTGCATCTCACTGACAGGAGTGATTGGCAGGTCAGTGAGCACCAGAGACTCCCTATCTCTGTCCCTAGCATTGGGATCATAAGCATGCCTTGTTGCACTCTCCTTTCTCTGTGGGTGTGAACTCTGAATTCAGCTGTTCCTGTTTGCATGGCAAGCACTTTCCTAATTGAGCCCCATTTGCTTAATTCTTAAAAAGGAGTATGTGTACATGTGTGCAGATAACTCGTAGTCAATTAAGATCATGTCAGATCCTCTACAGTTGGAGATGGAGGCGGCAGGGAGTCACCGGATGTGGGTCCTGGTAGCTGAATTCCAGTTCTCTGCATAAATGGTGTGGTGGTTTGAGTGAGAACCACTCCTGCAGGCTCAAATATTTAAATGCTTCGTTCCCAGGTAGTGGAACTCTTTGGGAGGGATTAGGAGGTACAGTCTCCTTGAGAAGGTATGCCACTGGCGTGGAACTCTGAGATTTCAAAAACCAAAGCTGTTCCCAGTTGGCACTCTGTCTCTCTGCCTTGTGCAAGCCCTAATAAACCCGTTCTTCTAAAGCTGCATTGTTCATGGTGTCTCTTCGCAGCAGTAGAAAAGTATCTAAGGAGTCAATGTTAATCTCTGAGCCGACTTTCCTCTTAACTCTTATTGTGAAATAATTTTCACTGTAGTTTGAATTTGTTGAAAGTCAAATACTTTTCTATATGTTGACTGGCCATTTGGATTTCTTGAATTCTTTGTTTTGTTCATTCTTCTCTTGGGTTGCTGATATTTTATTGATTTGGTAATTTTAAAAATGTTTTGTGCTTTAATATTTATTTTAAAAGTGATTTTAATCTTATTTCCCCAATTTGTGATATCCATTCATTTTTAATGGTATCTTCTCATTCAGATTTATTTTAATTTTTTTATATATTTATATTTAACAATCTTGATATTTAGCTTTTGGAAATTTATTAGGAGTTCCCAGTCTCTTAACTTCCCCACCCTGTTTTCCCCAGTATTATTTAAATTTATTTATTTTTCCTTTCATGGATTTTTTTGATATCTTGAACTCCCTATATTACAAACTTACAGTATTTTAGTTTGTATTTTGATATTTTAGTTTAAGTTATTTATTTCACTTTAAAAAAATCTTTGCCTATTTCAAGTAGTACTTTTTTGGTGTTTTTTTTTTTTTCTCACAAGGATTAGGAATGTCATTTGTTGGATAGTATAAAACTCAAACAAATTGCATTTAATCTTTAATTTGTTTAGAAAATGTATTTAACCATGAAGTCCCCATGAATATAAAAGCAATGGACCAAATTTTCCTATATGGACTGAGTAGACTGCATTTATATGCTTAGAAATTATATATATATATATATACATATATATATACATATATATATATATATATATAGAGAGAGACATACACACACACACACACACACACACACAGAGAGAGAGAGAGAGAGAGAGAGAGAGAGAGAACAATTAAAGAAAAGAAATCATGGATTTGAAAGAGATCAAGGAAGGGTATGTGGGAAAGGTTGTTGGATGGAAAAGGAAGGAAAAATTATGTAGTTTTATTATTATCTCAAAAATTATATTTTAAACCTTTCCCTAACTAATTGCACTTTATATATACATTATCAAAATGACTGAACTATTATTTCTCTTCCTTAGTTCTCCAACTTTTAGATGATCTTCATAGTACGTTGTCATCTTCATAATCATGAATCAGCTCTCCTAATACACTTACTTTCTTCATGTATTCAATTATCCTTCTCTTTCTCTCTCTATGGAGAACGCTGATCAACACACCAGAATAGAGTATATATGTTTGTAATTATTGAAAGAATAAAAGGATGAAATTTCAGAATCTTTTCTTTATATACCCTTCTTCAACAGCTCCTTTCATCCTCACATTTTTAAAGTTACCCCCAGTGCTGTATTTCAGGGTAACTTACTTAGGCTGTGTAGAAGTAGTTGGCCGAACACTGCCTACAGCTCTTTAAATTCTTGGATTTGTAGGTTTTTCAGTGTTCCATTATGGGAAAACTAAAGGAAATCACTAGGTGGAAAATTAATTTTCTGGAATACAGCATCAATGGCTCTCATGGCTGGATGGAATGAAGCTGTAGACTTCATGCAGTCTCAGTTCAGAGCATTCTAATTCTCTGTAGATTCTTAAACTCTCTTCGATGGCCAATGAGGAAAGGTGATTTGTGTGGGAGTCCTGAGACCTCAACGAATGAATCTAGGGGCAGTAAAAGAAAGTGATTTGAAAAAATCCTATATTCTCCTTCATCCCATTTTCATTTGCTCAGCAGTCCTGTCTTTACCCTCCTTCTCCAAGGTCTCTTCACATAAAACCTTAGCTGTAAATAGCTTTGCTTGGATGTACTGCTGCAGTGGGATTTTAGAAGAACTCATTTTGGTTTGTAGCTGTGGCTCAGCTTCAAGAAGAACGTAATGAGAAGGCTCTGTCTCCCTCCTTTTCATGTGTCCATTACACAGAAAAGATTAATTTTGTTTTAACTTGTGGGAGTGAATAATTATGTTATAGGTAAGCGATGTCGTCTGCTCATGGAAGCTCATGATTTTTGTTTGTTAAAAAGTTTGTGGTAATATTCCTGTTTTTATAAAAGTTTGAAAATTGTGACTGAGTTTAAAATCATGAATATATTTGGGGAGATCGGAAACCTTGAAGGAGGAAACTGCACTCCCTAGAAGATATGAAACTGCTAACTTAATAGGCTGGTTTGGAGTATGCATCACTCTCAGGCAAAAAGGTGGGGGGGGCAGTAAATAATTTGGCCTACATCTTTATTAACATGCTGTGCTAGTCTCAACGTCAGTTTGACCAGATTCAGAGATCTCATAGACACACACCTCTAAGTGTGTTTTGTGGACACAAAGCTCTGCCCCACACAATAAATAACAATGGCTTTTGGAAAGGTGAGCGTGGGTTTCGTCACTTAGACCTGTGTTGCTTCTATAACTTCACGTTGGTCTGATCATTATGAAGAGGACATAGGCTTGTTTTGAGTGAGTTTGCTACTAGTAACTAGAAAACTTGGTTAATCATCTGCCATAACAATTACCACGCATCAGTTTCAAGCAGACTTGTAATGTATGATAACTGCTGTGGCTTGTGAGGAGGTGAAACCTTCGGGGGATAGGCCTAGACTAAACAAGTTAGTTTCGGGCATTGGGGACATGCCTTTGATGGAGATTTGGGGACCCCAGCTCCTCTTTTATTTTTTGTTTCCTGGCTGCTATAAGGAGAGCAGTTTCCTTTACCATGTGTTTGGTAGGTCTCAAAGCAAATGACTCAGACGACTACACACTGAAAATTGTGAGTCAAAATAAACCTTACCTCCTAATAGTTGATTATGTCAATATCTTGTCAGAGTAACAGAAAATTAATAATGACTTTCATCATGTGTCGTGAGGTGATGACTGCGATCTTATATCAAAGGAGGTCTACAAGAAGAAAACACGTGAAGTTTTTATGACCAAGGAAACTTCCTAATGAAGATCCACAGACTCAGTTCCTTGTGTTTTAAAGCTTAGGTTCAATCTAATAAATATAAAAATGACTGGAACTTATTTATTTATTTTTTGAGACAGGGTTTCTCTGTTTTGGTATCTGTCCTGGATCTTGCTCTATAGACCAGGCTGGCATCAAACTTACAGAGCTCTGCCTGGCTTTGCCTCCCAAATGCTGGGATTAAAGGCGTGCGCCACTGCCGCCCAGCTGGAAATTATATTTTAATAATCATATAGTTTAGGGCAGCATTTCTGTCTCCTGTGACTGGGGCAGGACTCATCTGGCATAAAAGCTGATTGATATCTATCAGAATTTCTTTATCGGTAGCCCCTACATAGAAAGTAGTTTCCATGACCTGTTTCTGGTTCTGTGAAATACTCTGTAGCAGAAGGGATGGGAGATCAAGTAAAGGAGGACCACAGAGGACCACAGGAGGACCACAGAGGACCACAGGAGGGCCACAGAGGACCACAGGAGGACCACAGAGGACCACAGAAGGACCACAGGAGGACCACAGAGGACCACAGGAGGGCCACAGGAGGACCACAGGAGGACCACAGAGGACCACAGAAGGACCACAGGAGGACCACAGAGGACCACAGGAGGGCCACAGAGGACCACAAAGGATCACAGGAGGACCACAGAGGACCAGAGAGGACCACAGGAGGACCACAGGAGGACCACAGAGGACCACAGGAGGACCACAGAGGACCACAAAGGATCACAGGAGGACCACAGAGGACCACAGAGGACCACAGGAGGACAACAGGAGGGCCACAGGAGGACCACAGAGGACCACAGGAGGACCACAGAGGACCACAGAAGGACCACAGGAGGACCACAGAGGACCACAGGAGGACCACAGAGGACCACAAAGGATCACAGGAGGACCACAGAGGACCACAGAGGACCACAGGAGGACAACAGGAGGGCCACAGGAGGACCACAGAGGACCACAGGAGGACCACAGAGGATCACAGAGGACCACAGGAGGACCACAGGAGGACCACAGAGGACCACAGAGGACCACAGAAGGACCACAGGAGGACCACAGAGGACCACAGAAGGACCACAGGAGGACCACAGAGGACCACAGAGGACCACAGAAGGACCACAGGAGGACCACAGAGGACCACAGAGGACCACAGGAGGACCACAGAGGACCACAGAGGACCACAGGAGGACCACAAAGGATCACAGGAGGGCCACAGGAGGACCACAGAGGACCACAGGAGGACCACAGAGGACCAGAGAGGACCACAGGAGGACTACAGAGGATCACAGGAGGACCACAGGAGGACTACAGGAGGACCTCAGACACCTAACATTCTTCACATTGGTACTGAGCTCCATTCACAAAGCACTGTTGGGGGTACCATCTCTGGGTCTTCTTAGCACACTGAAATAGCTTTGCAGGAGTGCTTTAAAAACATGTGTTCTTACAGACTTAAAAATATGATTGGATTTAAAGCCATAGCTAGACTTGCAGGGATTAAAAGGAACAAAGGCCTGGTATTAACTAGATTGGCAGATGTTTGCAAAGAGCCTGAATGTGGGCAGGTACTCGTGGGGAGGACTTTTGTTTTTTCTTTCTATGGGGTCTTACCCACTTTCTCCAGTAACTTGAGGTAAGGATTTGCCATTATTTAATCATATTCACACATAACACAATTTAAATTTAGCTCAGCACCAGAAATCCATCAAAAAGGAAACCCTGTTCTTCATTTGCAGAAGGTAATAATTGCCTTCTCTGAAAAAGCATTCTTCTCTTCCTGAGCTTGGAACTGCTGTATCTTTTGTTTGATAATGCCAAAATCTTTAAGGCTTTTGGTCATTTAAAATGGCTCTTTTATTATTATATTTTTTATCTGTAAAAGGAGCCATTTAAAAATTTTTTTTAGAGCAAATTCCCCCTTTTAACATTCCAAATAGAGGATCAGGTGCTAATATATTACATTTGCATAATGCCTTGGAACTAGAAGGCTCCCAGGGAGCCTTATAACCTTGGGTATACTAGGAAAACCTGCACCCACTAGAGAAACACAATAGCATTCTAAGCAGAGCATATTATAGTCATTCAGTCTACAGCTCACAGAATAATAATCATTTGTGTGATTTGCGAGAGAGAGAGAGCCCAAATTCTTTCAAATCATTTCCTTTCTTTCCTCACCAATTTTTCTTCTACAGGCAATTAGTACTTTGCTTGACAAGGGATTGAGGGAAATTTCTAAGATTCTTTTGCCACGTTGGCTATTAGCATGCCATTCTGCTTTCCTGCTAATTTATTATTATTTTAAATTAATGGTATATTTGCTATCAACTCCGAGGTAGGTTTTTGATCAATTAAGAAACACTGGGAATGAAGGGTTTTGTTACAGCAAAAGCCAAATTAGCCAGGCACATTTTATCTCAATTATACCTGTAATTTCTGACATACCGTTCTAGCTTTTTGTTTAATGGTATTACTGTCTTTATAGAACACATTAAAATATTAATATGCATTAAAAAGAGTCAGAATAAAAAAATTCCAAATTTCTCTACTAAATAATAACCACTTAAGTAATTATAATTCAAATTTCTTTGTTTATATGATAATAAAAGAAAGCTAGACAGAAATAATAGCTGATAAAAATGAAAAAAGTGATAAACACTATGATACATTAATTTAAATTTGCTTGACTTCAGAAGAAAGGCGTGCAAACTACGGGGATATCTAAACCTGCTTTCATTGTACAGATTCTTAGTTTCTAAAGATCTCTTTTCAATAAGGAACAAAGATCTGAGAGACAATTAGATTGTGTTCCTGCATCACCCAGTCATAATCGATGATCTCTTCTGAAATGTAACTCATTTATTCACTTTCATTTCAATGTCCGGAAGCAGCTGGTATTAATTTAGTCAGTTCCTTCCTGACTAAAGGTGTGTTTTTCTGAAAAGCAATTGGAGTTATCTAAGAATCTTGGCTTGTGGTCCATTTTCATAGACACACACGAGCACCGTTGCCATGTTGTTTCCTGGCACTGTGAGGGCCTTGGAGGACTGGAGGCCAGAACTAGTCCCAAAGACTAGTTCTTGTCCTGGAAATTCAGTACAGCTTACTTTTTTTGGATCATAGCTGACTAGTCTATATTGCTTTTTCTTGGGCTAGTCTGCTGTACATTTCTTCTAGCAGGCTCAAATTTCCTTTTCCTAAGGAAATTACCTTTCATGTATTTACACGTTTTCAACAGTCCATTTGAGATCAGTACTACAGGAAGGGTAAGTATCTTTTGATGCGGCCATCAGTGGTCTTCTCCTCAGTTAATGATCTTTTCTCCCTTGTCTTCATCTCTTGGTCATTACCATCTGCATTTACTTAGGACAATCTCAGCTTTACATGCCTTTCTCTTAACTGACTGCTACTTCACCTGTCAGATTAAGATGTCCTCTGCCTCTCAGATCTTCTGAAGCTTTTGTTTTCCCTCAGTGGAAATATTTAAATGTTTAAATGGAAGAGCAACTAATTTGTAGGCTGGAAGAAAAAGTTCACAACCTTATGTCAAAATGCAGGCAGGTAAGCATACCCTTGTTTGCTTTCAGGTAAGAAACAATTTGATGTGTGTCTGTGACAAACTTCCTGTCCGACTGAACATCACATTCAATTGTATGTGTTCTTAAGGATTTGCCTTTAGCTCAGCAGCACGTTCATGAGATTGTTCTGTGTCACTAGGTACAAGCAGAATTTATTTCATTGTTTCACATCTCAATTTACTTATCCAGTAGATTCTTGTTCCAAGGGGCTTTATTCCTGTCAGCTCTCCAGGTCACAGCTTATTGCTAACTAATTAGGGCATTTTTCTTCTGTATCTGCTCCTCTTGGCCTGGGGATTCAAAGTGCAGACCTCTATTGCCTGACTTGTTTTACTGAGAATATGTAGCAAGGGAAGGGAACTTGTATGTTTGATGACTTAACTTTTCCAACAAGTGCAGTCTTACCTTTGTTCTGTTTTAATTCAAGTAGTGGTAAAGAAGGACTCTGGGAATTATACTGAAGATTTGAGGGTTTTTGGGGGGTCTCTCTCTCTCTCTCTCTCTCTCTCTCTTAGAGTCAGTTTAGGAAAGTGGACATGGCAATGGGATTAATAGCAGACTGTTAATTATCATAGTGCCATGATCATAAATATGCAAACCTTCATCATAAAGTGTTCCATTTTCTTGCATGTATTTAACATTTGCTGTACGGAGGTCAGAGGGCATCTGTTGCAGATTGTTTCTCTTCTTCCATCATGTGGGTCCTGGAGATTGAACTCAGGTTGTCAGTCTTGATAGAAGTCTTTATCCTCTGAGCTCTTCCTGCACCCCAATATTTTTAATTCTACCTTTTGTGAATGAGTGATCACTTACGTTTAGTTTTGAGAAAAGGAGATGCTGAATCCATTTTTACTTTGTTTCTTTGGAAGACTATTTTCTCTTGTGGGTTTCATATGGTATGTCCTTGATTATCATTACTACTTCCTGTATATTTAAAGTTCATGTCTTTGTTATTTAAGTAATGAAAGTCTTAACATGAAATAATCAGTGTTACTGTGAACCTTCTGTATTAGTCACAGCAAAAATAATTTTAATGATATAATCTTCTAATTATAGAAAAAACTTCCAACTTTCAAATGATTATATTACCATATTTATTATTCTTAACTTACAATTCATGTTCCATATAAATTTTTTTTTTTTTAGTAAGTGCCTACAATAACAGTTGCTCAGTGATTGCTGTGTATCTAGGAATATACAATGTGGCTTATAAGTCTAATTTTATTTAGTTATGATATAAACTCTGGGACACAGTCCCAGTATAAAGGTGAGGGCACTGAAGCCTAGGGAAAGGAGAGAGACAGCTGTGTCAGCGTCACACATGGCTTGCAGCTGGGTCTGGTACTTTTGATGCATCTCTGGATCATGCAGTGCCATCTCTTTCAGCTGCACCTTCCACAGGTTGCCCCCTTTCTCCTGTGTGAGACTTTTGGAAACCCTGAGCAAAGAGCAAATACGTTTGATTCTTATACATATCAAGTGGCAAGAGACGGCAGTAGTTTATAGAGCTGAGCAATTCTGTCATTGCTCTGCATTTCCTTCATGGGATGGTGAGTAGTCAATGGCTCAGATCTTGCATGTCTACTACACGTTTTAGGATAGTGTCTTGCTTTCTTGCTTGGGAGCTCCTGCTGCTCTGGATTTGATCCTGGCTTTTCACTGCCCCTTGGCTGAGCTGAAAGCAAAAGCTCTTAATGTTTTGCTCTGTTGCTGAATGTCCTTTTCTTTACCTCCTCTCAGATTCCTACCCTGTCATTCCCTAAATGATAGGCCTTTAAGTCAACTCAATTTGTATGCCATAAGCAGACATTTTCATATTTCCTTTCCTTTCTAATTCAAGAGTAGTAATGACCTCCAGACTGTCTTTCTCAAGATATATCAACTTTAGTGAGAATGCTAAAAGAACAAATGCATCTTAACATTGATTTTTCTACTCTAATAGCTACATATTTTCATGTACAGTTTAATAGTGCAACTATTAATCAAAAGTAATAAAACAACTTTGATTAATTTAAGCACAAAGAAAACTTACTAAAGAAGACCATGTTACTCTTAGAATTTCATAGAGGACTTGGTTCTCATGATGCTGTTAAAAGGCAGACAAAACCACAGTGATGAACTACTACAGAAAGCATCATTCACTCAGTATTATATCCATTTCACTAACACATTCTTGTATGGATGAAGCAACAGACCCACACAATGTTCATTTGTTGATTGTCATTTTGAATCATACTTTTGCTTTGCATATTTAATCTTACCCGTACAACTTCATTATATTGCTGTTTACCTTTTCATTAGTTGGTTAGGTTTTCTAGTATATCATGCACAGTGTCTATACATTCACCAATGTTACTTTGCAACAATAGTTTCTTTAGTAATGCAAATAGGCTTAGTTTCCATTATGCTCTGAAAGTCTTTGTGCTCGTTGCATTCATATCTTGAAGCCCTAACCTCTAGCATAAAGGATTTAGAGGTGAGACCTTTGTGAAATAATTACCTTTAGATAAGATCCTGAAGGCTAGGGCCTTTATGATGGGATTAGTGCCTTTATGGGGGAAAAGACAGCAGATCTCTCCCATATCCTCTTTTTCTCTCTCTTTCCTTCCCTTATAACCTTTATCTTAGCCTTGGATCCTTGAGAATTATAAGGAGCAAATTCCTTTTATTGATGTCATACAGTATCATCAGTTCTGTGGGGCAGACTGAGTTAAGACAGATTTTGGTATTGACCTTGTTGTGCTGTTCTGTCAAATACCTAAAAATGTGAGAGCAGATTTGAGACTGGGTGCAAGACGGATGCTTGAAATAAGTTTCAGAAAAATGCTAACAATTATTCATGATTGCTATGACAAGACCATTAAAGGTGATTTACTTATAAGCCAGGATAAAAAGAAGAACACTGTAGAGGAATTTTCTTAGACAGACCAATAAGCAGATTGTTTATAGAAATATTATGGCAGTGGCTCTCCTCATGAGATTTCCTCCTGTAATTAGAATTATGTTCTTGGAGTTTGGAGTAAAGACAATTCTGGCTACAAAATGGAAAAGAACTTAGATGAATTAAATTTATATTCCAGTTATATTCTAATCTGAAAATTCTGCACATGATGATGAGGGATGTTTAGCTGAAGATCTCTCTAAGCAAGGTATGGAAAGAAAATCTTGGAACTTCCAAACTACATATCAATAGTATTAATGTGAATAAGTAATATACATCTTTAAGAAAGCATGGTTGAGCAAAAAAAGAATCAGAATGTAGAGATTTAGAAAGCTCTCTGCCTGTTTGTATTACAAAATTTGGGAAGACGTCAGAAGAGAAAAGCAGAGCGAGGTTGCCCATCTCAACTTGAGATCACATTGCACGAGAAGAAACTGGCAGCTTAAAGAATGCTGAGATGTGGTCAGATGAAGGAAGGTTGTTGAATTATTAAGATTCTATAAGGCAGGGATGTGAAACTGGCTGAGAACATGCACTTATTTCAAGAAAAGGAATGAATAATCCCACAGACGTTTCAGAGATCCGTTCTCATGTCTCGGTTTCAATGAACCAAATGATATTAGAGTGACAGTATTGGGTAGTGTTACCAATAACTGTGAATGGGAAGGTGAGATCAGAAAAGCCTTATGGGTAGATCTATACCTGGTAAAGCAGCTGGAATGTAACATTGCTTGACAGAACTGCTGGAGCAAGGCCACCATCCCAGTGACCTAAAAGGCAGCATCACAGTCCAAAATGATTCAAGAGGCAGGGCATCATACCAAGGAGAATTATGCATGAGTCACAGGCATAAAGCGACTAGCAGGCTAGGTTTACTTTGCTTGGAATTCACTTCCTATTTCTAGCTTGTGATTTCTCCCTTTGGAATGGGAATACCTACCCCATGCTTGTCCAACTATTAGATTTTAGAAGTATGACATTTGCTAAGCTTCACAGTTCACAGCTTGAGAGAGCTTTTGATTCAGTGTGAATCAGACCTTAATTCTTATATATGATTCAGATGACATTTAGAAGAGGGTTTCAGACTTAAAAGTTACATCGAGGCTAACAAAGAGTTGGAAGGCACTAGATGCAGCCATGGTCTGGGTGTGAAATGTGCCCTGGAAACTGTGGCCAAACACCTGACTGTCAGTTGGTAGTCCTGTGTTTGGAGGTTGTGGTATCCCTAGAAGGTGGGACCTACCTGGAGAAAGTTGGTTATTAAAGATTGAGGCTTAAGGTTTTATAGGTGCCTCACTTCTTGTCTTCTTTCAGTTTCCTGATCTTCTCAGATGTAAACAAGTAGCCTTACACTCTCACTGTCATGGTGGGAGTCCCTTTCATGCCATGAGCTACAAGAAGTCCTTTCTTCTGAAAATGTCTTCCAGTCAGTTATGTAGTCATAGCAATGAGAAAGCAAACATGGAATGATGGTAATTTGACATAGAAGCACTTCCTGTTTAGAGGGTGAGGGGCTGAACATTATGGGGTAAATGTTTGTGTCTTTTCAGTTTATATGCTGACACTTTAGCTTTCAAAACAATGGAATTTGGAAGGTTTTTGGAGAGACAAGTCTTTTAGAAGGTGATTTTGTTCAGATGAACTCATGAAGTTGGGATCCCCATGTTGGTACTTGTGTCCTGAAGAGAAGGAGATGCTGTCTGGGCCCTCTATACTTTTACCATACACAGCTATGGCCCAAAGACAGCAGTCTGTAACCCAGGATGGGAGTTTTTGTTTGTTTTTTCTTTAGTCACAGAACTGGACTGTCCGACACCTTGATCTTCACTACCCAGCTTCATAATCGTAGGAAACAAATACCTGCTCAGTCATCTGCCTCCTCTGCAGTGTGGTGTCAGCCTGAGCTGCACTGCTTGATGCAGGTCGACCCTCGGCGTTGCCATTCAGTGGAATCTCTTTTTCAAACTTGAACTCCCTTAAACAACACTGTGTTGGACAAGAATGGAGACTTGGTTTCTGTGTCATCATTTGATTTTTTTTTAATTGATCAAAACTGATTTAAATGGAGTTGATAACATAGTCCGTTCACAAAACATAGTGATCCATCGAAATTTTAAGAGCTTCCCCATTTATTACTCTCTTTTCTATATATTTCTGTATTAAGCATTTTATATATATAAAATATGGTATATATATCTAAAGATGGACTCACATATTTTCTGCTTACACTTACCACTAACTGCATCAAGGAACTTCTCTGTATCTACTTAGCTGCAAGGTCAGCGTTCTCTTCTGAGTACATTTTCTCTGATGCATTTTATACCAGGCTCTTCTCTGTCTTTTAAACTACCTTATTTTGCCCGACAGTGTAACATTTGCAGTAGAAAATATTTTCTATATTCATGGTGAATAGGAGGCTAAAATAAAGGAGGCAGCCCCAAGAGCTGATGACTTTTTTATAAATTGTGGTATACCTCCTTGGTGCTAAATTTGAGTTAAGATTCGAGAGTGTCTGATGTTGAAAATATTTCTTTTTTTTTCAGGTTTATTTACTTATTTCTTCATTTATTTTTATATCAGCTGTAAGATTCTCAATGAGTGAACTTTGTAGTGATCAGTGTTGCTTGCTTCCTCTTGTCCAAAGGTTGGACACCCAGACTGTAGATAAACCCTCATTTGCAAAATAGTACTGCCTGACTCGACACAAGCCCAATGTATTTCAGATCTAAGGAGAAGACGAGGTCCAGATGGGACAAGGCCATTTCCAGAGTCAGAGGAGAAAATATTATTCAGTGTAAATGCAAGGATAAGAAATGTAGTTTGCTCTTGGGATTATACAGGTAATTAACAATATAAAAATGTTCATTCTTTCTAATTTCAGTGGCTGTGTACTTGAGGATAAGACAAACAACATTCGGTGGTTTATTGCTTATGAAGGAGATTAACTCCTCTTGGTTAAAGACATCTGGAACAGACCTGACTGTTTCCAGAGTGCATGTCTTGGTGGTGTCAGGGATGGCCGATAGGAGAGGAGCTTCACTGCAGCAGTTATTTTTCTCATCATTGTTACAAACACCTGAGAGAACAACTTAAGGGACAGGAGATGTATTTCAGCTTACAGTTTCAGGCCAGGGCTGTTTGTTTCCATGTACCTGGGCAGAATTTAATGGCAGTCTGAACTCTTTACACCGTGGTGGACAGGAAACAGACAGACAGCAACCCTGGAGCAAGTGCAGCCTTCAAAGCCATGTCTTCGGTGACCCAGTTTTGCCAATGAGGAAATGTCACCTAAAGTTTCCACGATGTCCCCAAAAGCCACCGCCAGCTTGGGATGAGCTTGGTGCATAGGAACCTGTGGGGATTTGATATTCATGTTAGAAAACGTACCAAGGGCACAGCTGTCGGTATAGCTGTGCTCCAAACATGTCCTGGAGACACAGAGGTCTTGACCTCTCAGTACAATTCTGTCACATTTTACCATGTCTTTCTCCATAAATAGAAACCTCCAAAATTAAACAAACAAACAAATAAGTAAATAAGCCCTCCAATGATCTACTCCATTTATTTTTAATAGAAGCAGCTTTTCTATTTTCATTATGGGATAATGAAGCCTTACTGAAAAGATCTGATGAAGGCAGAGCCAGAACACTAATTTCCTATTCTGAACTTCTGCTTAATTAATCCCTAAAACCTATCAATGATTCCATTGACAGCTGGCTTCTCTTGTGGATGCCAGGCAATTTGCCCTTTTGGGGTCCTTTTCTCAGCATTCAAGACAATGGTTAAATGGGTCTCAAAAGGCTTCTCTGTTGGGATCCAAGCATTTTTGTTTAGCAAGAATAAACAGAGAGTTAGTGAAATAAACAAAAAAGGCAATTGAGAAAAGTATGTCTAATATGTTAGTAAACTTGAGAGTACCATTACCCATCCTTTCATAAGGGAAGTAAATCCACCCTGTGGCTAAAAGCCAAGAGTTGACTCTCAGGAAATCCTTGGTGTGCTGAATTACATTTACTCAGCAGGGAAGGATTCAATATCCATCATCCATTTAGGGTTTTGGAATTGTGCATGTCTAAAAAGAGTCTTTAATTTTTATTTTTATCATTGTTTTTCATGGTGGTGGTGATTATGATGATGATGATGGTGGTGATTATGGTGGTAGTGATGGTGGTATTGCTGGTAGTTATGATGGTGGTGGTGGTTATGGTGGTGGTGGTGATTATGGTGGTGGTAGTAGTGATGATATGATGATGATTAGCTATTTAGGTAACTCATGCCTTTATAGGTACTGACAGTGGTAAATGGATGTAGGAAATAGTGATCATGTGCACTTAGAAATTAATCATAGTCTAAAAAATATTTGAAAGACAGCTCTACAGAAATCAAATAAAACTGTGTGCTCCAGAGATTAGAATCTATTTATACTGAAAGGCTTCTACTGCTTTAAAGGATATTAGGATTCTAAACTAATATTTAGTAGACTCCTCAAGGAATATTACAGCAATTCGATGAACTAAAATGACTGTTTATAAGGTACAGAAGGAAACTATATGAAGGGGATTTATGGACGCAATCAAAGCAGTTAGAATTAGAAAATGCCAAACCCTGGCTTACTGCATAGTTTTTGTTCAAATTGGTAGTCATAGAGGACAGGTGACAATGAGAAACAGCAGTAACAACAAAGTCACAATACAGAGTAAATTTAAGATTACTGAGAGCCGGATCAATTCAGGAACCTCATATCTTTCACATCAGCGACTCAGGTCTGCTCCATTGCTTAGCAGGATAAAGACTCCAGTTACTATGATGGTGACATGTATCATAAGACTTCTTCCTGCAGTATTGATTAAATTAAATGAATGTCTAAGCATTATTGTAAATTGTAAAGAACCATATCAATGCTACTTTTTTTTTTTTTTTTTTTTTTTTTTTTTTTTTTTTTTTGTACAGAGGGGTGTCGTTTTTTTTGAAACAGGGTTTCTCTGTGTATCCCTGACTGTCCTGGAACTTGCTCCTATATTAGACTGGACTGGAACTCAGAGATCCACATGCCTCTGCCTCCACAGTGCTGGGATTAAAAGGTGTAGGCCACCATGCCCACCTTCAATGCTGCTTTTTAAAGCTACTTCAAAGTCTACTATCATGTGTAAAATATTTATTCTTATGTCAGCAAAATTTACTTATTTACAAGTAAGAGAAATCTGTCTCACATTGATTTAAAAAAATACAACGATAATTCTGGACACCATAGATCCAGGTTCTTCAACGATGTCTTCCTCTTTTTTCAATTCTTTCATCTTTTGTTTTCATACCTGAACTCAAAGAAAAGAGAAAGATTCTCTTTCCTAATGATTCTAGTCAGTGTGAGGATTGAGTTTTATCTTGGATTACCTGGTCATCTAAAAATGAATCACCAGGGCAGTTCTCAGAATGCTCTTTGGAGTGTGTCTTGGTCAAGTGCTCTCCCAGAGCTCACACTAGAACTAGTCCTATTTCCTCTCCAAAGGGAAGCCTAGCCTTAAATCTTCAGTTTCTAATCACACTCATATAGCAAAAGACAGAGTGGTTTAGCGTTCTTATTTTAGTTTCTGAGAACTAATATTACCAAAGTGTAATACATTAGTATTGTCACCAATGAGGTTAAGAGTTATATATTTTATACTTGAAATTTCATTAAGAGGTAGATATTTCATTGAGAGGCCTTATAACAAAAAATCAATTAAGAAGGCAAAGGGAACTCTTAAATTTTTTTTTTTTTTTTTTTTGTGTGTGTGTGTGTGTGTGTGTGTGTGTGTGTGTATGTTTGAAGATGTGGGCACATACCTGTGTGCTGTGAACATGTGTGTATGCACATGGAAGCCTGAGGTTTATGTCAGGAACCTACTTTATTGAATGAGGCAGTGTCTCTCAAACTTAGAGCTCACTGATATGGTTACTATCGAATAGCCAACATGTTCTAGGGGGTTCCCTGTCTCTCTCTACATCTTTTCTTTCTCCTTCCTTCCTTCCTTCCTTCCTTCCTTCCTTCCTTCCTTCCTTCCTTCCTTCCTTCCTTCCTTCCTTTCTTCCTCCCTCCCTCCCTCCCTCCCTCCCTCCCTCCCTCCTTCCCTCGCCCCTCTCTCTCTTTCTCTCTCTCTCTCTCTCTCTCTAAAACTAACCAATAAAATTTTTATAGCAGAGCACTAAACATTATAATATCATGGCTACCAGCTCAAGATTTTATATTCCCTGTGGGTGCTTCTTAATATGTTAAAAATTCTTCTGAGCTCCAGAGCCAGCTTGAATCCACCTGGACAGGTCAGGTCCACTCCAGATAAGTATAACCCAAACTTTCCTGGTTTTGGGACCCCCCTACTGAAGAGCTGTAAGCTGACCCCACCCAGTGGGGCCTGCATCTAAGGGGAAATACCTAACATTCCAAACATTTCCTATACCCCTAGACAAATGTCAGCCAATCAGGGTCCTAAACCCTGGAAATCATCCCCTCACGCCAACTTCTGCTGTGATAAAAATCCCACCCTGTTTGGACTCTGGACTCTCTGCTCTCACGGCTGCATCAGACAGAGAGCCCAAGCTCCAAGCTTGAAAATAAAGGCTCTTTGCTTTTACTTATGGGACTTGGTCCCTTTGATCCCCCTGGTGGTCTTTTGGGGGTCCTCATGATCTGAGCATAATAGTTGAACAGGGGGTATCCACCTGAGTTGGGGGCTCGAGTACAGTGAGAAGTCAGAGAAGGGAGCCTGGAGCTGTGTTGTGTTTCAGCACTGGGAAGGAGCATGAAGCCCCGGCTCTGATTTCTGAGGCTGGAATTAAAGGTCACCACAGGGCCTACCTGGCGTTTTCATGATTTTATGGGGATCAGAACTCCCATCCTCACGTGTATATGGTAAGTATTTAGCCACTGGACATCTTCCCAGTCCCAGGAAGGACGTTTTGAAAGTAGCAGGTTATAGTTTCATGGGTTCAAACTTATCTCTAGACTTTCAGAATGCGTCTTTTTTGTGCTTAACTGTGATCTCAAACCCCTTCTGTTTGGCCCTAGTTGTTGGCATTCAGTGGGCGTTCAACAGTTCAGAACAGTTACAGAGCTGATACCCAGGTCACAATCTAGACTATCCTTCCTGTAAGTTCATAAGTTCAGCAAGGTATTTCTGAGTTTTAATTTGTAAATTTGAGATCAAATCCACAATGTTAAATATTAGAACTCTATTATAACATTTGCTGTGTATGAACCACTGTGCGTGCTGTTACAACTCACAACCTAACTATGACACTGGCTGTGTCTGAGCCCCTGTGTGTGCTGTGATAAGGAACAACTTAACTAGAACACTTGTTGTGTATGAGCCCCTGTGTGTACTTTTATAATGAACAACCTGACACCTGACACCTGAATCATGTTAAGGAAGTGCTCAAACAGTCCCGGCCAGCCAACCCCACAGCTTCCCTACAGACAACATCCATTTGACTGTTTTTCTTTTCTTTTGAAACAGGTCTCACATGTAGCCCAGGCTAGCCTAGAACTCGGGGTCATCCTGTCATAATCTCCTGTGTGAATTTTGATCTTATTGAATAGACATAATCTGCTCTCACCCACACTCAATAGGCTGCATTTGAGATTAATCCTCATTGTTGTATCAGTGGTTCCTCGTGTTGTACTGCCAACAATTATTTCATTCTGTGATTGTACGTCTTTGCTATCCTCTGTGGACATTTGGCTTGTTTCCAGATCCGGGCTATAATGAATAAAGCTGTTGTAATTATTCACTTCAAGTCTTCTCTTTGACATATGTTTTCATTTCTCTTGGGCCCTCATGAGTACTCATGAATGGGATTAGTGTCTTTACAAAGGCACAGAGAGCTCTCTTGCCTTCTTCCTTCCTGTGAGGAAGTAGTGAGGGTGGAAGCCTGCAGCCCAGGGACCAGTCCTCCCCAGAGCCTTACTTTACTGACATCCTGACCTGGGAATTTCAACCTCCCAAATACATGAGAAAGAAATTTATTCACGTCGCCTAGTGTACACTGCTGTTTTCTTTGTGGTAGCGTGAGCTGACTGAGATGCAAATTGTGTCCTGATTATTTGTCTCTCTCTTTTTTTTTTTTTTTTTTTTTTTTGGCAAGTCACTACCATGAGGTTATTGTGACATTTGTCAAGTTTGGTCTAGTGATCCAATTTATTTTGATATATGATTTGTGTTCTGAGAATTTTATTCTCCTTCTCATTAACCTATATAGTAAAGCACTATATTATTTGAGAATATATATTATTCATAGCCTGTTAGATATATTGACTTTATAATGTATATTATGCTGTTTATTATGTCTTTCATTGCTAACCATTTTATTTAATTTAGGGCTCAAAGTTCTCTAAATTCTGAATGTCAAAGCAATTCTTTTCTTTAGTGTAGATTAGAAATTTGACAAGCCACACCAAAGCCAGCCATAACAGCCCACGTCAATGGAGAGCCTGAGCTGAGGGAAGGCATGCACACACCTGCCTAGATTTATAGATGCACACACGAACCTTGAGAATGGAAGCTATTTTACAGAAACCACGTTACAAATCAGATAGCTGGACATGGGTTTGCAAAGAAGAGCAGACCAGGCATTGATGTTCAAAGACTGAATGAAGCATAGCAACCTTTAAAATATGTAAGAACTTTTAATATTGAAAAGCAATACCACAGTGGACAACTGAATGTTGGGAAAATGGCAGTACCTTAAAAAGACCACGGAACTGACTATGCTATAATATGTGTTGTCACAGTATCTTATTACTTTTCTGTGAAAA